>NC_037673.1:56818984-57013187 GCF_003255815.1 Theropithecus gelada
CCCCCCTTTTTTTTTTTTTTTTTTTTTTTTTTTTTTTTTTTTTTTTTTTTTTTTTTTTTTTTTTTTTTTGAGACAGAGTCTTTGCTCCATCACCCAGGGTGGAGTGCAGTGGCACGATCTCGGCTCATTGCAAGCTCCGCCTCCTGGGTTCATGCCATTCTCCTGCCTCAGCCTCCCGAGTAGCTGGGACTACAGGCGCCCGCTACCACGCCCGGCTAATTTTTTGTATTTTTAGTAGAGACGGGGTTTCACCGTGTCAGCCAGGATGGTCTGGATCTCCTGACCTTGTGATCCGCCCATCTCGGCCTCCCAAAGTGCTGGAATTACAGGCATGAGCCACCCCGCCCGGCCAATCACAGCCATTCTGACTGGAGTAAGATGGTATCTCACTGTGGTTTTGATTTGCATTTCTCTAATGATCAGTGACATTGAGCTTTTTTATCCTAATATTTTCTTACTCATTAGTAGTCGGCAAACTGTTTTGATAAAGATCCATTTAGTAAATGTTCTCATTTATAAGTGGGAGCTAAATTATGAGAACTCATGGACACAAGGAAAGGAACAATAGACACTGGGTCTACTTGACGGTGGAAGATGGGAGGAGGAGGGGAACAGAAAAAATAATTATTGGGTACTAGGCATAGTTCCTGGGTGATGAAATAACCTGTTACAACAAACCTCCATCACACTAGCTTACCTGTATAACAAACCTGCACATGTACCCCTGAACCTAAAATAAAAGTTAAAAAAGAGAAAATACTACGTGACAAGTTCTATCATGAACAAACCATCATTTATAAATAATATTCTCTCTGTGTTTAAATATTCCCTGTCATCTTTGAGCGAAAAGTGAGTATTAATGTAGCAAAAGATGATTTCAGCAGCCTCCATCAGCCCCAGAGGGGACGAAGGTGATGAGAGCTGATCTGAATTCAAGGACCTCGTTCTGACTGAGGAAGTTTACTCCAAAGCAGGAGCTATTCTCTTTACAGCTCCCGAACATGCCCAGCACAAATTGCCATTTTTTTCTCAGCCTTCTTTTGCTTGTCCTCTTAGCTGAAACTTCTCCGAAGTCCTCATTCTTTTGTCACTATTTGACCTCCCTCTTCCCTTTCAGAAGGTGAAAGCATTCCCTCTTTCAAAGCAAACATCCCTTTAAACATAAAGGAATATTACTGTTATTTGCATTGAACTGAAACTGATCTATATATAATGTTTTAATTCTTGCCTGAATTTCTTTGCCTTTTTTCTTCTGTTGATGAAATTAAAGACTTCGCAATTTCAGCAATTTTAGGCAATATTCATGTTAAAACAAACAAACAAAAAAAAAACCAAAACAAAAACATTTCCAGTTCCTAATAGCACATTATGCCTCAAATGAACTATGAAGGCAATCTATACAAGTACTCAGATGTCATTAATGGAAAAGGCAAGCAATTTGTTCACATGTCTAAATGAAGGTATTAGATAAACTCAAACTTTTTTTAAAAAAAAAAAGATGGAATTACTTTTGGAAAAGTTGCTTGCTTTTGATTATTGGTTACAGCTTCCTGAAAACCAGTGGAAGCAGCATCCACTGTACCCAAATTTGCATCAACCTGAAACTGAAATAATTCCTCTGACAATTATTATAATTTCTACTGAAAACTTTTCCTTATACATTTCATCTCCCATTCTTGTTGACTTAGTGATGCAAGCTAGAACCTAGCCATAATAGCCTTCTCAAGATGTTCGTATATGTTTGTTCTGGAAGGTATTCAAAATACGGTCCATGATTGTATATTTTATTCACTATGGACTATAATTCCCATAGCTATATTGCCTTAACCAAGAATTGCAGTTCATAGTCTGATGGAACTATGAAAATGCTCTAATATATTCCCTAGAGTTGGCTTCTTAGCTAAATGTGGAAGATTTAGATAATTGAGAATTCTACATCTACTTTCAAAAGGTAATGATTAAAGAAATCCAGAAATCTTGACTAAGAATTTATTAAATCCATGATGGGGAAAACTAATTATTAGAATACACTTGGAAATAAAACAAAGTGGTAGCTTAATATTTTATGGATTTCTTTCCTATTTATAGATATTCCCATACCAATCATTTGACCTTATATTTTCAACTTTGTTTACATTTTTGCATTATTTTTATTTGCGCTGACTTTTTAAAGTAAATTAAGTGACTTGCAAATCCAGTTACATTAACAAAAATATCAAATATGATAAATACCTTAATATCATTTAAAACTATGTCTTCCCTTTGATTTTTTATACACAAACATTTCTAGGTCTTATCTATTCTTCCTTCACTATATCTCTACCAACTATCACTTTCTTTTCGTTCCTACTTCCAAAATTATAATACAAATCTTCACCATTTCACTCCTGGATTATTGTGACAGCCTTCTAATTTAGTATTATTCAAAATGTGACCTGAAGACCATTTATATCAGAATCTAACCCTTGTTAATAGGGAGATTATGAGTCCTCTCCAGACTTGCTGAACCAGAATCTCTGGAGTAAGGAACAGGAATCTGCAATTTTAACAAGCTCCTTAGGTGGATTCTTTTTTTTTATTTTCTTTTGAGACAAGGGGGTCTTGCTCCATCACCCAAGCTGGAGTGCAGTGGCGCAGTCATGGCTCACTGCAGCCTCAATCTTGTGGGCTCAATTGATCCTCCCACTTCAGCCTCCCAAATAGCTAAGATTACAGGCACACACCACCACTTTTGTATTTTTTCTAGACATGGAGTTTTACCATGTTGCCCAGGCTTGTCTCAAACTCCTGGACTCAAGCAATCCACCCACCTCAGCCTCCCAAAGTGCTGGGATTACAGGTGTGACCCACTGCACCTGGCCCTTAGGTGGCACATTAAAGTCAAGAACCACTGTTCTGCTTTCTTCCTTTCTCGTTCTCCCTATTTTCAAGAAATTGTGCATATTTCTATCTGCTTAGTCATTCTAACATGCTATCCTTGTCCCCTGTAGAAAACCTTCAATGGTTCCCTATTATTCTCAGGATAAAATCCCAATGTCTTAACTTGAAAATAAAGGACCCACATAAAATGGTCAGAAACCACTTCTGAAATTCCACAAAGATGACAAACGAATTCCTAGTTTCATGAATTTAACCCCATTTTGAATGTCCCATATATACCCCCCACCACCGTACTTCTCTGCAACTTGGAACAACCTGTACTTATTCACTTCCAACTCATTCAACTCCAAACACAAGGCAATGTCAAATTTTTCCATGGTGCCTTCCTCGATCTTTCCTTTTTGGGAGCTCATCTACTTCATTGTTGCTATTATTCATATGGCAGTTTATCATACACTGCCTGTGCTGCCTCTTGAATTGTCATTTAATTTTTAATGTGAGTATGCCTGTCTCATTTTTGCACCTAATTGTGAAGTTCCTGAGTATAAGAATATTTTTTTTGTATTCAACTATGCTCCTAGCATACCTGTAGGCAATGAATAAATAATTTTGAAGTGACTAAATCAATACAAAATTGACAAAGTCTCTATTGATTTAACCCATTATTTAGCTGATACGGTTCATTGTTTTTGAATTGCACATGGTCTATTTTGACAAAAACAGATTTTCTTATTTTATGAGCTTACACCTCTCTCATGGTCACATACCAAAGAGCTATAACTACATTCATGACTACAAAATTAATCCCAAACGAGACAAAGTGCCAGAAATAGAAGCATCAGCTACTCTGGTCTAAACATTGTATGAAAGTCTTGTTGGCTGATTCAAGTGGGAGAAGAGCTCGAAGTTACAAGCATCATTTTGCTGTTTTATACCCAGTCGTGCAATCAAAAAGTGCCTCATTTATCAGTCCCCGCTCTCAACACAACAAACAGATGCTTGTAATTTGAATTGTATGACTCTCGTATCACCACCAGACAGTAGATCCTTGAAAGCAGTTTCACCCTTGATAGTTAAAATAGGATATTTATCTCCTTGCTCCCAAAGAATTCCATGTCTTAAATGTAAAGTCAGAATTTACCATGTAGTAGAATCCTTGGGGTAGGGTTAGGATCCACAAAACAGACTGCCAGAAACCAGATAGTGAACTAAGTGAAGGATTATCATAGGAGTAAAATGGCCTTTGTAAAAATTATAACAGTGAAAAAATTATGACAGAGAAAGAGATATGACCTAACAGATTCCATCTTGCTTTTAACTCCTAAGGTGTCCTTATTCATTCCTGGGCATAGGCCAAACTACCTTTGGGAAGAATTCATTTTATATTTTAACTCTGAAACAAAGATGATAATGATGATAATAGCCCTTTCCCGAAACAAACCCTTTTCTTGCCTGGGGACCAGACTGGCTGTTGTAGGATGAACAAATTTGCCACAAGATTAGAAATTGTGATTTAGGAATCATGCAGCTAGAGGTCACAAGATTCTAAACCTCCCCAATTGCTCCTAGGATAACATCACTATTGTAAAACCTAAGATTGGTGCTTGAGATATTTTTCAGACCCTGAACTCGATGGATCACCTGGCACCACCCAGATTGATAAACTGGCTCATCTGGTTTTGTATCCCTCACCCAGGAACCAACTCAGCTCAAGAGGACAGCTTCAACTCCTTATGATTTCATCTCCCACCCAACCAATCAGGACTCCCTGGCATCCTATCTACCAAATTATCCTTAAAAAACCCCAGTCTCTGAATTTTCAGAGAGACTGATTTGAGTAATAATAGAACTCTGGTCTCCTGTTCAGCAGGCTTTGTGTGAATTAAACTTTTTCTATTGCAATTCCTCTGTTTTGATAAATCAGCTCTGTCTGGGCAGCAGGCAAAATGAACCCACTGGGCAGTTACAGGAGCATTGGTTGACTTAAAGATTGGCTTATCCACCTACCAAAATCTAATGTCCACCATAGTAAACACTTTAAAGCAATTAAAGCTGTCTTACTGAGAACACTTTGGACAATAATTGATAAACTATGTAACTGAATTATCTTTTGATGAGGTCTAATTCACACTATAATTCATTTTTTAGATGTTTAAAGTAATGTATTATGGTAATGCATAATGCACTTAGTTTCTATGACCAAAACATAGAAATAATTTCTCTATTTAAATGGGTAATTTATTTTTTTGTATAAATTATAATGATTTTAAAGCTTTATAAGACTCACAGTTTTGCTATTATTATTTAAATTTTCATAGAATATTCTTTTTCTAAACAATAAAGTACAAAGGGAGGAGGCTTTCAACTAATAGAAATTTATGTTCAAATCTCAACTCTGCAACTAGCAGTGTGAGTCTGAATGATAATTCCTACATCAAAGGACTGTGGTAAGGATATAATAACACGTGAATGTTGCTGTCTAGTTGTTTGTTTGTTACCTGCTCCTTCCATTAGAAACCAATCTCAATGAGAGAAGAGCCTGATATATAGTAGGTGCTCAGAAATCATTTGTTGAATGAACATGATTAGCTTATTTTTCTGATAAAAAGATTTAAGTTAATTTTTCTATATTTTAATGGTAACTCACCTAAAATACTTGAGGAAAATATTTCCTGGGAAGGAAAACGTCAGGAGGAAGCAGAAACCATTCTTGTCTTTCTTCTTTCAGATGCAGGAAAGTAAGACTGCACTTGGTGATGATAGATGCATATTATCGACAAACTAATTGTGATCGACAGGGCTATCAAAGAGTAGTCTGGCAATGTCAAAAACACCTGGGCATGTAACTCTGAAGACTTACGACAATTAGATCAGTTAATTTTGTGTTTTTCAAATGGCCCATGATGTGGTTGGTGGAAAGTCTGTATTTGTTGGGTTCTACATTCTTAGGCTCCCTCATGGTTTTTAGTCACTAATACAAATATGAAAAGTAACAAGGATTACATCATTAATTTATTAAATACATAATTATTGAGCACCAACTAATTGCCCGGAAATGTTCTACTCATTGGGGATACTGTAGTGAACACAACAATCAAGGCTGCTACCCTCTGTATTTAATGTACCGTGATGAACAATAACACATAATAAATATAAAAACAAACACTTCAGAAAGGAAATAGTGAGGCATGCTATTTATTCTGAAAAATAAAATAAGAGATATGCTAGTAGGTGACTAAAGGCTGCTTTAGATTGGGTGCCAGAGAAGACCTCCCCTGAAGAAGTGTTCTTCAAGGAGATCTGAATGACATGGAGGAACCAGGAATACAAACATTGGGGAAAACGTCATGGAGGGAGCAATAGGCTAGTGTGGCAGTCTTGAGAAGTGCCTGGGCCAGTTTGAATGACCAGATGGTAAGCCATTATAGGGAAAAGAAAACTAAGCCAGCAATTTTCCAAGGGCATGAGGAATATTTCACTTTTTCTCATTTGTATATGGAAAGTGTTGGACAAGATAATTGCCAACAGTTATTATATACTAAAAAAATTCAGAAATCTATGGTCAAGATGGTTCTGTTAATCCCAACTTAACTATGAAACATTGACTCTTTCAAGTCCTTTAGAAGAAAATTCCCATAGCTTGGGAAGTTGCACTTCTGGCTGAATGGGGTTGTAGATGTGGCAGTTGTTACAATGTTCTGTTTAGAAAAGCTAACAGTAACACTTTTCATATATGTGAGAGCTAGACAAACATGTCTGAATTATGTATTAATATGACTTCCATTGGAGAGAGAAAAAGGGAGATATACAAAATTTAATACATGTAAATTAAAGCTTATTTTCTTTCATTGTGGTCCAAAACTTTAATTAGAAGAGCTTTGGTGGAAACAAGTCAGGTAATTAATTTTCATGGGATTAAAGATTCTAAATAGTCATAGTATAGTAAATATAGTATATTTGTATTTGTCTACCTCAGGCATAATATGTATATTTCTACTTAGAAATTCTGAGTTAGAATTGACATATTAACTTCCAATTAATGCAAATCAACTGTGAAAATAGCTTATGTATGCTTTAAATATTTAATATTTTAAAATAGTACAAAATGTAACAAAATAAACATGAAATATCAATGCTGGAATCAAGAACAACAGCCTTGAAGGATGACCAGAGAAAAATCAGGGATTTTCTTGGCATGAAATTGTAGTTTGTTTTTTTTCTCTCTCTTTTTTTATTATTATTATTATACTTTAAGTTCTAGGGTACATGTGCATAACGTGCAGGTTTGTTACATATGTATACTTGTGCCATGTTGGTGTGCTGCACCCAACAACTCTACATAATTTGTACACTGCTGTATCCAACACTGAAAACCATATAATAATAAAAACCATCAAATCATCTCTTTATTTCATCTTCTTAAATATGGTTTAAGAATAGTCTGGGCCACTTTGAGTACAATATGTACATTTCTGTATGGAAATTCTAAGTTAAAATTGACATATTGACTCCCACTTGTGCCAATCAGTTGTAACATGATGTATTTCATAGAACTTATTTATTTAATGCATATGAATAACTACTACATGTCCTAGGTGTTAGAGTATGGCACAAATATAACAAAATCCCTGTCATCCTTAAAGTAGACAAGAGACAACAAATGATTACGTATTTTATCAGGTGGTGATAAGTTCTGTGGAGAAAAACAAAGATGCGGGGGGCAGTTAAGGAGCCTGGGAGAGGGAAGGAGCCTGGGAGAGGGAAGTGCGCAATTTTACAAGATGTGGTCAGGAAAATCCTCTCTGTTGAGATGATTTTTGAGCAGAGACCTGAGGGAAACTAGGTAAATGCATTACAGGAAGAAAGGATTGTCAGGACAAAGTCCTTGGGGCAGGGCAAGACAACTAGGAGGCCTGTGTGGCTGGAGCAAGTTGAGGGAGAGATCAGAAAAGATAAAGCCAGGAGGAACTGTGCGTGTGTGGGGGCCGGGGGGGGGGCGTGTTTGGGGGAAGAGGTTTTAACTTTGATTCAGAATGAGATGGAAGTCCTTGACAGGTTTTGAGAAGCATGGCATGGTCTGAGTTATATTTTAAGAAGATCATACTCTGGCTGCCATGTTGAAAACAGATGGTAGAATGGCAAGTGTGGAGGTACATATAGCAGATTGGAACCTATTTCAACAATTAAGAAAGATAACTGGCTTGGCCCAGGGTGGAAGAAGTAGGTAGAAGGAGGGGAAGTATAGTTAAGGCTTGGTTATAATTTACTGATAGGGGTGTGCGTGTGTGTGTGTGTGTGTGTGTCTGTGTGTGTCTGTGTGTGTGTGTAAAAGGAAAGAAAGGAAAATAAATTGAAGGTGTTTGGTCTTAGCAACCCAAATTATAGTGCTTCTGTTAAGTGAAGTGGGGTTTCTGGGGAAGGAGCAGGTTGGAAGATTGTAAATCCATACTTTGTTTTAGGACAGATTAAGTTGGAGACTCTATTAAAGCTTCAAGTAGAGTACAAAAACATAGTGTACTTGTGTTTGTCTACCATGAGTATAATTTGTACATTTCTCTACAGAGATTCTGAGTTATAGTGGACATATTAACTCTCTTTTGTGGCTGAAGCTGGAGAAATAGATTTGTGAATTGTCAGTCAATGGATGACCAGCTAGGGCAGAATGGAACAGTCTGAGGATTGAATTGGACAAATTAGAAGGAATCAGAAAAGGACACTGAAGAAAGGTGAGTCCACAGGAAGAAGAATAGAAATGGTCCCAGAAACCAAGGGAAGAGATGTTGCAATCACAATTAAGATTATTTTAAAATTTATATTAATAACTGACTAGCTAGTTATTTAAGAGGACTCAACAACTTGTTGTGGCTGCATATTGGAGAACACTGGGAATAAGCTTTATAGCAGTTGCCAGTTTCAGCAGACCTTGGAAAGGAAAATGGTTTGCCTTAGTTTTACAGTTTGTTTTGAGAAAGAAAACCACTCATTTGTACCCTTTCTAAGTTGCAATATAAATGTCATTGTTCTTGTATTCTTCACAATAATGTCCATTAAACATGTATCTAGTCACATATTTTACCTCACTAGGGACTAAGGCATTGCATCATGTCAGGATTGTATTACTTTTCCCTCTCATATTCGTGTCTTACTCTTAATAGGAAATATGAGTAAATCAGGTATTTTTCTAAAGGTAATTTTCATTTATTTATAACATGTTTCTTTTTGGTGACATAAATTATCAGGAACATCATCACTCCAGAAAAAAATACAGTGGGGGTTCTTTTGTACATAATCCTTTGAAAACAACATTGGACTAAACATGAAACATACATTTATTTCTCTGAAATAATTTCTCTTGAATATTTCTACACAAATAATTTTTCCCCACATCTTTTATTCTGTCTTTAATCTCCTAGTCCCTAGAACTATCTATAACCAAGTTAGTTCCACTATTTAATCTCTACTCATCACACCACACAAACCCCAAAATATGGGTAGTCAGTCACAAAATACAATCTATGAGAATGCTTTATTTTCTGAACTTTTACATAATACTTGAAGGAGAAAATGACAATGGTGGCCCTCCCCTGAAAGCTGTGCTTCACAGCCTGCCTAATACAGCAAGACCTAAGGTAAGTGGAAAATAATCTGTGCAACAAGCTTACATGTCATCAAGAAATACTAATTGGCATTTTCTATAACAACAAAACAAAGATGTGTGTCTATACAACTGTATTACAAGAACGAGCTACTCTGCCCTTGACATATTTTAACCAGTAGCTTCATTAATATGAGAAAAGTTTTGGATTTGCTGCCAAGTTCATGCAAAACAAAAAAAAAGTCCCAGACATACAGTGAACAATAAGGCATATAGTAACTCTGGTCAAAACATGTGCCAACTGCACTTATTAAAAGGTAAACTGTAGGGAAATAAGAGTGCTCCCAGGGTAAAATCAATGCATTTAATAACTAGAGTCTGACAAGCCAATGCAATGTACATATAATTTAGTTTTAAACCCTACTTAAAACACCATTTAATCACACTGTTGTTTCACCATTGTTAACACTGATATTATGTTTGAAATATTTTTAAGAAATGGTTCTAGACATTGGCAACATTTAGTAAATACTTTTAAGAGTCACAGCATACATATTGGGAATATAGTGTTTTTTGCAAAGCTATGAGACTACACAGATTCCTTTTTTTTTCTTTTTTTTTTTTTTAGTAGAGAGGAGGTTTCACCATTTTGGCCAGGCTGGTCTTGAACTCCTGGTCTCAAGTGATCCGCCTGCCTCAGCCTCCCAAAGAGCTGGGATTACAGGTGTGAGCCACCACGCCTGGCCATGCTTCTTGAAGAAGTCTTTCATTACATGGCTGAAGGTCAAAGGAGGAAGAGAAAAACTAATGTACAGGTTGAATTCTACATTGACATCTATGACTGGCTAGCACATTTAGGTAGAGCATGATACTAATGAGAACAAAGTCACAGGCTTGATTCTGATATGTGTCATTAACCTCATTCTGTTTTATGTTTCCAAGCTGAACTCTAACCATCAACTTGTGAATCATGGCTTAACTGGTCTCAATGGGGAACAAACCACAGAGTGTATGGATCAACACGAAGCTATAACTGCTTCATGAAAAGAACTTTGCAGGGCACCGATCACCTTCTCTGACAAATGAAGGCAACTTACTACTTAAGAGCTACAAGAGGTAGTGAAAGGCCAGTAAACTGTGATACAGAAGACCTGGATTCCAATCCCAATTCTATGATCCTTAAATTTGTAACCTATAATATATCAGTTAAACTATCTGACTTTTAATGTCCTTATTCATTAATTATTTCATATTAATACTCTCCTAACCTAGCCCTGAATATTTAGGGTATCCAATAATATGTGACTTGGTCGCTCTTGTGTTTTAAGCTTTTAGTACATAGTTGACGCTTGCTTAATAAAATATTTGCTGAATAAATTGTTAAAATGAATTTGAAAGACTGAAGCACATTATTTCAATGTAACTTATTTAATCCAAAATATCCATTTGTAGACATTTAATATAACCTAATATTCTTGTCAATATCTTTATAGATTCTGTTATATAAAAATAGATTATTTATTAAAATAATATAGAATAAAATGTTGTGATTGCATCTCTTTTCACAAACTGCTACAAATGTTTAATGTAATTAAAATGAGCTTATACAGAAAATCCAAACACATAATCAGTTTAAATTCAATCAGTTGCTAAAATATTAATCTAGTGACCTATGGTGTTGTACTATATACAGTCAATTATATTAAAAAAGAGAAAATTTGTGGGATAAATTTGGAGAAAAATAGTATTAATTTAATAATGACAAAAATATATAACCATTATTTGAAAGAAAATTATCTTTTAATATGGTTTGAAAGATAAATAACATTAAAAATAAGCTTTATACGCAAGTCAGTTACTGGCACACTTAGACTCTGCTTTAAAAAGTGTATGTGTACGTGTGTATGTATTTTTTTTTTAAAGAGGTACCTGTTTGTGCAACAGTTAAATGTCATTCAAACAATTAATTATTTAATGTTGACTACCTGATTACCTGGAAACCTTTCAAATGATACCAAAGCCTGAAATAGATTTTCTTTTTGGGAGGGGGGCAGACAGATATCAGGGTAACCCTCATGATTCTTTCCTCCTGGTATTTTCCTCATCTTGAATGTGGTCAGGAACTTTAACTTGCTTCTAACAAATAAGATGTAGCAAAAGTGATGGCCTGTCACTTCTATGCTTATACTATATAAATAAATCCAGTGCCAGCAAACTCACTCTCTTCCTCTCTTGCTGGCTTTGAAGAAGCAGGCTGCTTGTTGTAAAGGGTCTATGGTGAGACCAAGGTAGTAGCGAACTGAGGATGGCTTCTAAGAGCTGACATAACCTCTGATATAACTAAGAGCCACCAAGAAGTTGTGACCCTCAGTCTTGCAGCTGCAAGGAAATTAATTCTCTCATCATGAGTGACCTCAGGAAGTGATCCATCACCAGTGGTGCCTCCAGATGAAAACTGAACCCTGGTGACCTTAGATTGCAGCTTTGCAAAGGACCAGCTAGGCCATGCCTAGATTCCTGACCCTTGGAAACTGTGAGATAATAAGTGTGTATTGTTTTAACCCAGTAAATTTTTGAATAATTGAAATATTCAAGGAAGTAAAATTATTCTGACAAGAATATTGCAGACTCAAAAATACATACATGTATACATAGACAAATATAAGTATAAACACACTGGCTTTTTGTGGGGAGAACAGATGAATTTAGTAAAAACAAAACCTTTTTTTAGAAAACAGGTTGAATTCAAATTAAAAAGTATTGTTCTTGAATTTGTAACAGTTGGATAGACTTAGCAAAATACTCCCCAAGCTGGTTGGTAATGTCAAGTCTCCTTAGTTTATATCCATGAAATAGCTAATTGCCAATGCCAGTCTAAGAGTTTTAGCCTGGATTTAAGATGTGTGCTTAAAGCAAGGCTATAGAAATATTCTCAGCTCAAGAATATTATTCAGTTTTCACTTTCCCTCCTCCAACTATAGTCATTCTTAGGCACCAATTAAAATGTGTACCATACACTCTGCACGAACTTTCTGGGAGGTTTATTCTTTCATTACATGTGAAAGAATTCCAGGCCCTCATTGTCAAAAAAATGGGATTAACTGTACCTGTACATTATGCATAAATGATCATCCCCATGTAGCTAACTACTACCTATTCTCAAATTGAGGTCAGATTCACATCCTCTAAAAGCCATATCTGACATTGTTCCATCTAATCTGATTTAGATACTTTTTATCTGTACTTGAAGAGCACTCCATGCAAACCACTGGACCTGGGAATCATGCACCATCTGTTCCATTTCTTCCTTCTTGTGGGAAAGACCCTCCCTATTTTTCTTTGGCCCTCAGGTCAGTGCTTGCCACAAAGTAGACATTGAATAAACATTTGGGAACTTTTATTTTTCAAATTGGTTTTACATGTATATGCACATACATTTTAACCTCACAAATGTTCAAGTAATAATGTGGCAAAGATTAACTTGGTCTGTTGAGAGAGAGAGAGAGCAGATGTTTTGTTATAATAACATAGTCCTATTATTTAATGAGGCATATTACATATCTATTCCTTCTATGTACATGGTAAATTTTAATTAATATTCTCTGATAACAAAAGATATAAGTAAGAAATCTTGAATTTAGATTATATAAAATAAAATTTATTGTTTAGATATTTAAAAATGCACTAAAACCATAAGTAAAATTTAGAGAAAACCCTAATATTGTGCTAGCAATAACAATATATGCTGGTGCATTGGTGAGGCTTATGAAGAGGCATATTATTTTTGTCTTGTTTCTGATCCAGATGTAACCCTGTCAGCCTTAATGTCCTATCCCAGTTCACAACTCATATAACTCTGTATGGCTGCAGACAAGAATACAAAAATTATTAAGCTAATTATAATTGACTTATAATTCTTATGTCTGCCATTTCCAAGCCCATTCTTCAAAGTAAAATAACTATATTTATATTACAAACACTGTTTTTGTTCTAATACATTATTCTACAATCCTGCAGAAATGCTGATGTGTTGAATGTACAATTCTCCTTTAATGTAAACTGATTCTGTTGTGGTATTTTATATTTGCAGCTAAAAATATATAGGAAAATCTTCTTCAGCTGAAACAGGGAGTATTTTTTTGTTTACCTGGCTTTGAACTAGCAGTATGCAACATACAGAGTTAGCTGGAAGATAGTCCTTATTATGAAATACTGGTTAGGGGAACAGACCCTGGAGTCAGATTATCCAGGATTGAATCCTGGCTGTGTGACTTCTGGTGAGCCACTTAACTTCTCTGAATTTCAGTTTCTTCATCTGGAAAGGATAATAACTTTGTAGGGATATGGATGAAGCTGGAAACCATCATTCTGAGCAAACTGTCACAAGGATAGAAAACCAAACACCGCATGTTCTCACTCATAGGTGGGAATTGAACAATGAGAACACTTGGACACAGGGTGGGGAACATCACACACTGGGACCTACAGTGGGGTGGCGGGAGGGGGGAGGGATAACATTAGGGGATATACCTAATGTAAATGACAAGTTAACGGGTGCAGCAAACTACATGGCACATTGTATATATATGTAATAAATCTGCACGTTGTGAACATGTACCCTAGAACTTAAAGTATAATAAAAAAAAAGTCTACCTTATAGTGTTGGTGTGAACATTAAGTACAGTAATGGGCGTATAATGCTTACAATAGTGACTGCCACATAAAATATCCTTATTAAATATTAACTACTTAATTACCTGTCTCATACATAAGCTCTCTGATGTCAATATTTCAAAGTGGGCAGGATATTAAGTATAACAATTAAAAATTATTATTATTAGGGTTACTAAAAGTATAACATGTCTAATGTTCAAAATAATTTAGGCAAAAAATTAATGTTTCTTGCAAACTTTTTTTAAAAGACGAAAAGACAATAATGGCCATTCATATAATATGAACATTATTAAGTAGTGTTAATTCTCATTAAATATAATAAGGCCTAATTTTCAAAATCAAAAGTTGAGGTTATTGAGAATTTCAACAAAAGAAATGGGACAGATATGAGTACTACAGTGGCAGATATGCAATATTGATTTATAGAAAAAAACATGGACTATTAAATATATCACTGATTTTTGTTGTAACCATATCATTGATTTTTGTTGTTTGAAATGTGATGTGGATGATAGTCTCTTGGGTAGATTAATTGCTGGTTGCTGGTTATATAGTGTACTCAGACAGTATTGATTAATAGCTTGAGATTAACCTGGAAACATGATTCAAAGGACATGTAGAATTCTAATTTTTCATTTTAACCAACAACCTGGGTGAAGATAGGAAGTATGATTTACCAACTTTGTGGGTAACAGGGCAACATGTTATAGAATAAAAATTACTTTGGAAATGCAGAGCAAGATGACCAAATAGAAGCCTCCACCAATCATCCTCCCTGTAGGAATACAAAATTTAACAATGATCCACACAAAAAGTACCGTCATAAGAACCAAAAATCAGGTGAGCAAACTCTGTACCTGGCTTAAGCTTTATCTCAGTGAAAAAGGCACCGAAGAGGGTAGGAAAGAAAGTCTTGAATTGTCGATGCCACCCCTCCCCCATGCTTCAGCAGTGGCCACGTGGCACAGAGAATGACTCTGTGCTTGGGGGAGGCAGAGCACAGTAACTGGGGACTTTGCTTTGGAACTCAGTGCTGCCCTGTCACGGCGGAAAGCAACACTGGGCAGAACTCAGCTAGCGCCAATGGAGGGAGAAAATAGACCAGCCCTAGCCAGAGTGGAATTGCCCATTCCAGCGGTCAGAATCTGAGATCCAGCAAGCCTCATTGCCATAAGTTAAAGTGTTCTGGGGTACTAAATAAACTTGAACGACAGTCTAAGCCACAAAGACTGAAATTCCTGGGCCAGTACTGATGCTGGGATGGCTTTAGAATTAGTGGTTATGGGGGACATGTGACCTAGTGAGACACTAGCAGGGGCAGCCAAAGGAGTGCTTGCACCACCCCACCCCCAAGCCTAGGCAGTGCAGCTTGCACCTGCAGGTGAGACTCCTTCCCTCCACCTAAGGAGAGGAGAGGGAAGAGTAGAGGGCTTTGTCTTGCAATTTGGATACCAGCTCATCCATGGTAGGAGAGGGCAAAAGGCAGAGTCATGAGCCCCACCATTCCTGGCCTTACCTCCTGGATGACACTTTTAGGAATACCCTGAACCAAAAGGGAACCCGCTCCCTTGAAGGGAAGGAAGCAGTCCTGGCAGCATTCATCACCTGCTGACTAAAGAGCCCTTGGCCCCTGAATAATCAGCAGCAATAGCCAGGTAGTACTCACTGTGGGCCTGGGGTAAGACTGAGAAATGTTGGCTTCAGGTGTGACCCAGAACATTCCCAGCTGTGGTAGTTATGGGAAAAGACTCCTTCTGCTTGAGAAAATGAGAAAGAAGGATAAAGAGGACTTTGTCTTTCAGCTTAGGCTCCAGCTCAGTCACAGTAGGGTACAGTACCAAGCAGGCCCTTGGGATCTCCGATTCCAGGCCTTGGCTCTCAGACACCACTTATGAACCTGCCCTCAGACAAAGGGGAGCCCACTGCTCTGAAGGGAGAATCTCAGGCCTAGTTTCACTTACCACAAGCTGACTGAAGAGCTATTGGATCTTGAGTGGACATTGGCAGTAGCCAGGCAGCACTTGCCATGCGTCTGGCATGGTGGTAGTCTCAGGGAAAGTCTCCTCTGCTTTTAAGAAAGAGAGGGAAGAATGGGAAGGTCTTTGTCTTGTAGTTTGGGCGCCAGCTCAGCCACAGTAAAATAGAACACCAGGTAGTTTCTTAAGATTTCCCACTTCAGGTCCTGGCTTCCATATAGCGTCTCTGGATTCTCCTAGGGCAAAGGGGAACTTGATGTCCTGAAGGGACAGACACAAGCCTTGTTGGCTATGCCACCTGCTGATTGTAGAGCCTTAGGACCTTGAGCGAACACATGCAGTAGCCATGTAGTGGTCATTGCAGGCCTTAGGAGAGATCCAATGCTGTGTTGGGTTCAGGTCTGATCCAGTGCCTTCCCAGTGGTGGTAGCCACAGAGGTGCTAGTGTCACCCCTCCCCAAGCTCCAGGTAGCTCAAGACAGAGAGAGAGAGAGACTCCATTTGTTTAGTAGAAAGTAAAAGAAGAGGACAAGAATCTCTGCCTGGTAATCCAGAGAAGTCTTCTGGATCTTATTCAAGAACACCAAGCGGGGGTACCTCCATGGATCTGCAAGAGCCACGGCATTACTGATCTTGGGATGCCCCCTAATGCAGACGTAGCTTCAGTGACCAAAAACTTAGATCACAGTATCCAAGTATCTTTGAAAACCTGGAAAGCCATCCCAAGAAAGGCAGGTACAAACAAGCCCAGGCTGCAAAGACTACACTAAATACTTAAGTCTTCAATGCCCAGACACTGATGAACATGCACAAGCATCAAGACCACCAAGGAAAACATGATCTCAGCAAACAAATTAAATAAGTCACCAGTGACCAGTCCTGGAAAGACAGAGATATGTGTCCTTTCAAACAGAAAATTCAAAATAACTGTTTTGAGAAAACTCGATGAAACTCAAGATAATACAGAGAAAGAAGTCAGAATCCTATCAGATAAGTATAACAAATAGATTGAAATAAAAAGAATCAAGCAGAATTTCTGGAGTTGAAAAAAAATGTAATTTACATGCATCAGAATCTCTTAATGGCAGAATTATCTTGGAGAAAAAAGAATTAGTGAGCTTAAAGACAGGTTATTTGAAAGTACACAGTCAGAGGAGACAAAAGAAAGAAAAACAAAAGAGAATGAAGCACAACCTCAAGATCTAGAAAATAGCCTCAGAAGGGCAAATCTAAGAGTTATTGGCCCTAAAGAGAAGGTGGAGAGAGATACAAGGGTAAAAAGCGTATTCAAAGGGATAACAGAGAACTTCCCAAAGCTAGGGAATTATATCAATATTCAAGTACAAGACGGTTATAGAAAACCAAGCAGATTTAACCCAAAGAAGTCTACCTCAAGGCATTTAATAATCAAACTCCCAAAGGTCAAAGATAAAGAAAGGACCCTAAAAGCAACAGGAGAAAATAAACAAATAATATACAGTGGACCTCCAAAATTTCTGACAGCAGAGAGTGGCATGACATACACAAAGTGTAGAAGAAAAAAAACCCAAAAACCTCACCTTTTATTCTAGAATAGTATATCCAGCAAAAATATCCTTCATGCATGAAGGAGATATAAAGACTTTCTGAGACAAACAAAAGTTGATATGTCATCAACAACAGACCTGTCCTATAAGAAATGCTAAAGGGATTTCTTAAGAAAAGGACATTAATGAGCAATAAGAATCAATTAAAAATACAAAACTCAATGGTGATAGTAAATACGCAGAGAAACGCAGGATAGTATAACATTATAATTGTGATATTTAAACTACTAATATCTTGAGTAGAAAGACTAAAAGACAAACCAATTAAAAATAACTACGGCTGGGCGCGGTGGCTCACATTTCTAATCCCAGCACTTTGGGAGGCCGAGGCGGGCACATCACAAGGTAAGGAGATCGAGACCAGTCTGGCTAACATGGTGAAACCCTATCTCTACTAAAAATACAAAAAATTAGCTGGATGCGGTGGTGGGCGCCTGTAGTCCCAGCTACTCAGGAGGCTGAGGCAAGAGAATGGCGTGAACCTGGGAGGCGGAGCTTGTAGTGAGCCAAGATCGCGCCACTGCACTCCAGCCTGGGCGACAGAGCAAGACTCCATCTCAAAAAATAAAAATAAATAATAAATAATAAATAATAATAACTACAATGACTTTCCAAGACAGTACAATAAGATATAAAGAGAAGCAAAGTTAAAAAGTAGGGGGACAAAGTAAAAGTATAGAGTTATTACTTTTCTCCTTCCTTGTCTATTAGTTTGTTTATGCAATCACTTTTAAGTTGTCATCAGCTTAAAATAATCAGTTATGATATGATATTTCTACACCTTGTAGTAACCTCAAATCAGAAAACATACAACAGATACATGAAAAATAAAAGTCAAGAAATTAAAAATATACTACCAGAGAAAATCACCTTTACTAAAAGGAAGACAGGAAGGAAGGAAAGAAGAAAGAAGACAACAAAGCAACCAGAAAACAACAAAATGGCAGAGTAAGTTCTTTCTTACCAATGCTAACATTGAATATCAATGGACTAAACTCCCCAGTAAATACAAAGAGTACTTGAATGGATAAAACAACAGGACCCAACAATCTGTTGCCTACAAGAAATGCACTTCACTGATAAAGACACACATAGACTGAAAATAAAGGGATAAATAAAGATACTCCACGTAAATGGAAACCAAAAAAGAATAGGAACAGTTACAGTTATATCAGACAAAATAGATTTCAGGACAAAAACCATAAAAAGAGACCACATGTTCATTAAATAAGGATAAAAGGGTCAATTCAGCAAGAAGATATTAGAATTGTAAATATATATGCAGTCAACACTGGAGCATCCACATATATAAAGCAAATATTATTAGACCTAGAGATACAGGTAGACCCCAGTACAATCATAGCTGGAGAGTTCAACACTCCACTTTCAGCACTGGACATGTCATTTAGACAGGAATTCAACAAAGAAACATCGGACTTGATCAGCATAATAGATCAAATGGAACTAATAGATATTTACAGAAGATTTAATCAATGACTGCAGAATATGTATTTTTCTCCTCAGCACATGAATCAGTCTCAAGGATAGACCACATGTTAGGCCACAAAATAAGTCCTAAAACATTAAAAAAAAATGAAATATTAGAAAGTATCTTCTCTGACCACAATAGAACAAAACTAGAAATCAATAAGAGGAATTCTGGAGTCTATAAGAACACAGAGAAATTAAACAATATGCTCCTGAATGACCAGTGAGTCAATGAGGAAATTAAGGAAACTGAAAAATTCCTTGAAACAAATGGTTATGGAAACAGAAACATACTAAAACCTAAGGGGTACAGTTGCAAGCAGTAATAAGAGGGCAGTTTATACCCTATATCAAAAAAAGAAGAAAAACTTCAAAAAACAAACAAACAAACAAAAAAACCAAAAACAACCCTCATGATGCACCTGAAAGAACTAGAAAAGCAAGAGCAAACCAAACCAAAAATAAGCAGAAGAAAAGGAATAATCAAGATCAGTGCAGAAGTAAATGAAATTGAAATGAAGAAAACAATACAAAGGATCAGTGAAATAAAAAGTTGATTTTTTGAAAAGATAAACAAAATTGACAAACCTTTAGCCAAGTTCTGAGAGAATTTTTCTAACACAGCATCTTAATGAGAAGACACAAATAAATAAAATCAGAGATGAAGAAGTGTACATTACAACTGATACTGCTGAAATTATAAACAGTCTCCCAGCAAAGAAAAGCCCAGGATCTGATGGCCTCACTGCTGCATTTTACCAAACATTTAAAGAAGTAATACCAATTTTCCCAATTTATTCTGAAAAACAGAAGAGGAGGGAATACTTCCCAATATATTCTGTGAGGCAAGGGAGCATGGAAAAAGGAGATCTTACCTTTAGCTTACATAGAACAAAACACATGAACTTAAAGGATGAGTGGAATTTAGCTTCTTTATGATGTTTCTGCATTTGAGTGAGTGAGCTGCAGTTTCTCTCAACTAACAGTATTCTCTCCATGCTCTTCCTTGCTCCTCAACACACTTTTACCTCAACTGCTAACATTTACTCTATTTTCTTTTTTTCTTTGATCTCTTAAAACATCTTTCAAGACCCAGTTCGCTAGTTCCCTCTAATGCAAAGCTTGGGCCTCCTTTAACTTTCCTCCTCTCTCCTCCCAGACCTAGGAGGTTAAATTAATATAATGTGAATGTGATGAATAACATCCTGCATTCTTGCCCTAGAATGGAAACTGGTACTCAGACAAAGCACACTGCAGCATAGTCTGAAAATACCCATGTGGATATATTTGCATATACTGAAAGAACATATACTAAATTCTCATACTTTAAGAAGACACTTGTGAATAAGAACATCAACAGTGTATTGTTCATCTCCATTAGCAAGAAATCTTGGAACTTGGTATTTTTTTTCCTTCACAGACAGCTTCACTTGGTTTGATTTAAGTGCTGTTTTCTGAATTCAAGTGCAGGTGCTAATTAGTACGAAAGAACATAAATCTAGAGAGGAAGGTAAATGGGAAACATATGGAAATAGAAATGTAACCAAAAGTTCTTTGTGATGATATACATGGTTTGACAAGTTTTAAAACAAGACTGCAAGCTGATGGGTGGTAATATTCTACATCCCTCATACTGAAACAAAGCTGCCAATGTGATTGTCTAGTTGTTCACTACTTGAATATTTATAAAGTTTACAGTTCACATGTGTCATTTCCATAAGCTGCCTTGATTAATGAATTTAATTGTAAATGTTATGTGCTGATTTCTTAAACTGTATTTCATTTTTTTATATGCTTGGTGTGAAAGTAAATTTTTAGACTGAATAATACTCAGCAGATTTGAATCAGGCACAAAGCTCTCAAGCTGCATGGTGTGAGCAGCGCCTAGTGAATGTGGCTGCACAGCTAATATTGTGTTTGACCAAAGTAAATATGGGGCTCAGCGCCAGATTTCCTGAGCTAGTCTAGGCCCTGAGTTCACCCATAAATTCATTCAGGGGACTTCTTAAATAATCAGCAAGGCCAGACATTAAAATGAAAGACATTTGAAATTCTCCTCCAAGGACAGTTCTTTGGACACACAGAATCTGATGGAGAGGGAGTTTCAACAAATTTTGAGCTTTTAAACAGTAGAAAAGGATAAAGGAAAAAAATAATAGAGGAAGCCAAGGTGGGCAGATCACCTGAGGTCAGGAGTTCGAGACCAGCCGGGCCAACATCCTGAGACACTGTCTCTACTAAAAAATACAGAAATTAGCCAGGTGTGGTGGTGTGTGCCTGTAATCCCAGCTAGTCAGGAGGCTGAGACAGGAGAATCACTTGAACCCAGGAGGTGGAGGTTGCAGTGAGCCGAGATCGTGCCACTGCATTCCAGCCTGGGCAGCAGAGTGAGACTCCATCTCAAAAAAAAAAGAAAGAAAGAAAAAGAAAATAATGGAAGTAACTTATTGGTCACCTTCCCCAGCCCCCTGGGTATGTATTTTGTCTTGCAAAAAGATGAAGTAGAACAAATATGGTATTGATTCTGGGCCACTAATCTCCTGTCCTACTCCTGAGACTACCTGTTATTACTGTCTCTGTATATATCTCTTTATACTTTCTTATAACTGTTGACAGCCCCAAAGTTCCAGACCTTAAAATGCTCCATTTCTATATACTAGATCATATACCCCTTCTCATTTCTGCAATCATCATCTCATCATCTCCAATGTCCATTAATTTAATAGACATTAACATTTTTTGCTGTAGTAAAAGTGCTTAAATAAGGATTCTTTTCTGAGTCATAAAAAATTAGATGTGCTTAAGGATTTTCAATATATGTGTGTATGTGTGTTACGTGTGTGTGTCTCTCTCTGTATATATAATTTTGACTTAATCTGCAAATGCAGCAGTTTTGCATGTACACACATGAAGATGAATTTCCTTTTATAACTTTTACTACATGTCATTTGTACTAGTTTAGCTTAGTATAAGCAAGAAAAGTATAATATTGCAGACATTTAGACAATTCACTTCATTCTCCCTGTTCTTAGGTAATCTATGATATTGGTTTTAGCAATCTCTGAGGAACCCAATCTACATCCTTTTTAATTTTAAAAATACTCATTTATTCCCACTTTTTAAAAAAGCCAATTCCTCTGCCTCTCAAAACATAGGTGTTCGCACCTATTTCATTTTGACTTTTAAAAATAGACTTTGGTATAAAACTTTTGAGTTATTCAAGGATATGGTAACTACAGTTTTTTTTTATTCAAAATTGGTTTGCTCTTTATCCCAAATAACCCAAAAAGCTAAACATCATGTCCTCTTTGAATGTTATTTTCTATGATAAGTGTCAGAAATGTGAAAAATTTAAGCAAACCCACAGGCACTTGGTTAATAAAGTGGGAGTGTGTTCATCTGTGACATGCTTCTTATACATATTTATTTCCACCATATTTGGAGAGGATATTTCTAACACAGCATCTTAATGGATTATTAGTAGACCTGACTCTAGGCTGTTACTGCATAAGGCAAGCCCACCTTACAGAAGAGGCCACAGAAGGATTGGGCACCTCTTCCCAGGGAAAATGTTTCCTTTCAACGTTAATGAACAAGGAAGCTCTAGCTGTCTCTGGAAACTATAATGTAAGTTTGAGCAGTGCAATCAAGTAGTCCTGAAAAAATGTTAGCTTCATGCAAATATAATCTTCATGCCTAGCGCATCTCTGACCAAAGTATAATAAGCCCTAGTCTCAAGGTACCTGTAAGGGAATAAAAATCGGCCCCATAACATATATGTCCATCTGGAACCTGTAAATGTGAACTTATTTGGAAAAAAGATCTTTGCAGATGTAATTCAATTAAGGATCTCAAGGTGACATCATCCTGGATTAGGGTGGAGTTTAAATCCAATGATTAGTGGCCTTAGAAGAGAACAGAAGAAGTGAAGAGAATTGGAGAGAGAAAAAGACCATGTACAGATGGAGATCTTTACTTCTGTCAATTCAGATTGAATTTATGATGTCACCCTCCAACCTCAAGTAAGCCCCAGGGTCTACTGTTCCCCAGGTCATGTGTACTCAATGTTTAGCTACTAATTACAAGTGAGAAGATGTGGTACTTGGTTTTCTGTTACTGAGTTAATTTGCTTGCGATAATGCTCTCCAGCTGCAAGGAATGCCTGGAATCCACAGAAGCAAGGAGAAAGGCAAGGAAAGGACTCTTTCCTAAAGCCTCCAGAACCAAGTCCTGCTAACACCTTGATTTCAGGCTTCTGACCTCCAGAACTGTTAGAGAATACATTTCTGTTGTTTAAAACCACCCAGCTTACAGTCATTTGTTAAAGAAGCCTTAGGAAACTAATATAGAACCAATCTTAAATGTGGGCTAAGCTCTTCCAATGGTATCTGTGCTGAGAAAGGGGAAGAAAACCAGGCAGAGTAGGGGCCCCATTGCTCAAGGAGAGAAACTTACTGCCACTGTCTTTTTAAAGTGAAGCAGGAATTTTTTATTTAGAGTCACTGAACGAAATGATTGTTTGAAACAATAATATGCAAAGGTAAGAATATTGCAAAAAATGATTGTTTCAAACAATAATATGCAGACGTATGAGTAAACAAACTTTCATCTTGTATATTAAAGTACTGGTAATTTTAGACTTCAAGCTAGAAAAAAATTATTCAGGACTATACTGATTGTAGTAAAAATGTGAAAGATTTCTAATATTCTGGGGATTCTTGTCTCTCCCTTTTGAAAGCTTTCAAGGAAAACAAATACTGCATTGAAATAAAATTTTTCATATTTATTTTACTATTTATGAATTAAACAATGTTGGGATAATATGAATTTTAATCAAAGCAATACTTTTCAAGAAAAGAGAACTGTACAAAATATTTATTTATCTTTTCCATTTTGTCTATCGACATGTTTGGACAAGGAAAACTTTACATATGTAATTTTAAAGTTTAAATTATGCTTATGACCATTTCATATAAGCTTCTTTCAAAATAATATTTGTTTTAAGGCTTTGTTATATAAAAGAGTAAAATAGTATTACAAAATTTTGTATATGTTGATTAATTTGGTTTACATGCTGTACAGTCCATTTTCTGTTGCTTATAACAGAATACCCACAACTTTCTTACAGTTATGGAGGCTAAGAAATCTAAGATCAAGGGGCTGCATCTGGTGAGCACCTTCTTGCTGGTGGGGACCCTCTGCAGAGTCCAAAGTTGGCACAAGGTTTCACATGGCAAGAGGACTGAGCATGCCAGCTAAGGTCTCTCTTCCTTTCCTTCCATTCCCAATCCCATGAAAACCCATTAATCCAGGAATCAATTAACCAATTCTTGAGAGCAGAACCCTCATGAACCAATCACCTTTTAAAGGTCTCACCTCTCCTCCATACTGACACATTGGGAATTAAATCTTTTTTTTTTTTTTTTTTTTTTGAGACAGAGTCTCGCTCTGTCGCCCAGGCTGGAGTGCAGTGGTGCAAACTCGGCTTACTGCAAGCTCCACCTCCCGGGTTCACGCCATTCTCCTGCCTCAGCCTCCCGAGTAGCTGGGACTACAAGTACCCACCACCACGCCCAGCTAATTTTTTGTACTTTTAGTAGAGACAGGGTTTCACTGTGTTAGCCAGGATGGTCTCAATCTCCTGACCTCGTGATCCACTCGCCTCGGCCTCCCAAAGTGCTGGGATTACAGGCGTGAGCCATGGTGCCCGCCAGGGATTAAATCTCAACATGAGTTTTAGAGAAGACAAATATTCAAGCCATGGCACATAGGCCTTTCTGATCCTGCCATACATTCTAAACAGCATTAAAAGCTATTTCACTTTTAGAAATCATCCACATTCAGGTAGGTCAAGTGTCAAAAGCATAGCCATCATGACTTTTATGACAATATAAATAGAAAATAGAATTTTTAGAATCTAAGCTGTCTCCTGTCAAAAATGCAGTTCAACTCAACAGATAATGTATTGAGCACTGACTATATCAACAAAGAAATACACATGTTATGGTCACAATTATTAAGGAGCTTTCTACCTAAAGTGGCAGGAGGAGTCTATGAGGGATAATAGAGAGAGCTGACATTCACTGACAATTTTCTACATTGCAGCTCTTGTTTACTAATTTCATATGCACCGTTACATTTAATCCTAATAAAAACCATAAAGTAGCTACTGTTGGTAAGTTCATTTGCTTAACTACTATTAGTAAGTCCTCCGGTGAGGAAACTGAGGCAGAGTGGGGTTAAGTAACCTGCCAAAGGTCAAAAGTAAGTGGTAATCTGACTTTCAAGTTTGTACTTTGTACTTCAAGCTATCACAATGTAAAGACCTCCCCACCATCATCAGTAACCGAAGACTGTGATAAATGCAACTATTTGTATGCACTAGGAACATAGAGGGGGAAATGATGATTTATCCCAACTTGGAGGAATGTGGAAAGTTGGTAGATAGTAAATTGATTCCACACTGGACTTAGACAGACAGAAAGTTCATACATGAAGGGAAACATTTCAGATGAAGAAATTAGTCAACAAAATTGGGAAATCTATACAGAATATTTCCCTAGAAAATTTCTATGCAATTTTAGAACACAATGAAAATTTCTACATTCCAATTTTTACCACCTATCTCTCATCCCCAGGGAGTGGCTAACCCTTTAGAAATGGTGCAATCTCCCTTTTCTCGGGCAGCAACAGACTTCTGGAGCCATACTGAAATACTATGGGACTCAGACGTTTTGAGGTGGCTATCTGGTCTCCTGCACCATTGCTTTTAACAGAATTCAGAAAATTTGTAGCTGGAACATCTTGTACTGCACACATAATGCCTCAAATTCAAGTGATTTTCCTCCAATTCAAAGTCCTGACCCTCCTCAGATTAATTCAGTGGTTTTGATTGCTAGCACTAAGGCAGAGGAAAACATTACAGTTTGAGAAGATACTTCCATAATTATTGATATGTCTCTAAACTAATGCATCATTTACTTTTAACACTGAAAGTTTTGAAGTCGTGATTTCCTATCTCTGTTCAATTAAGGGTAGAACACTATGGAAATGTCTGCAGAGTAAACATGATGTTATTGAGAAAGAAATCATAGCAACAAACAGCTTTTGGAATCCTGCAGTGAAACACTATACTCACTTTAAAGTTTGAAAAAGCTCATTGGAGTAACCTTTTTGCATTCAACAGACATTTTAAACTTGCACTAAGAGCAGGACTCCTACTATGTGCCAAGACTCTAACTAAATGATTTTATAGAAATTACCTATGTCCTCACACTTATGTGAGGTAGCTATTCTTTTTTTTTTTTTTTTTGCGCCAACTGACATTTTATTTTTTTTTGTTTTTGTTTTTTTGGTTTTTTTTTAAATTTATTTATTATTATTATACTTTAAGTTGTAGGGTACATGTGCATAACGTGCAGGTTTGTTACATATGTATACTTGTGCCATGTTGGTGTGCTGCACCCATCAACTCGTCATTTACATCAGGTATAATTCCCAATGCAAATCTACCATGTGTGAGTTAGGGGACTTTAAGCAAGTTATTTTCTTAGGAATCCTGTTTATCCTGTTTCCTGACCTACCAATGAATTTAAGAATAACTATTCTTAAAAACACTTAAAAACCTATTTGATTATGGAAGGTGAGGGTCTTTTTTTTTTTTTTTTTTTTTTTATTTTTTTTGAGATAGAGTCTAGATCTATCCCCCAGGCTGGAGTGCAGTGGCATCATCTCAGCTCTTCCTGTACTGCAACTTCCGCCTACCAGGCTCAAGAGATTCTCTTGCCGCAACCTCCAGGCACCGGCCACGATGCCTGGCTAATTTTTGTATTTTTAGTAGAGACAGGGTTTTACCATGTTGGCCAGGCTGCTCTCAAACTCTTGACCTCAGGTGATCCGCCCACCTTGTCCTCTCAAAGTGCTAGAAAATTTAAACAGTAACGAAAGAGGGGAAATTACTGCATAACGAAGGTAAAGGCATTGAGTTTTGGCATTTTTGTGAAGGTTATGATACTGGTATAAGAGATGCAAGAGGAAGTATCTGGAGGTGAGGAGTTCTGTGTCCATGGACAGATTTGGTCAGGGAGTGTCTGATACATGTCTAAGGGTTCTGATTCTATCACTCTAATTCCAGTTGATTCCTGCTTCTGCTATAATTGCCCTGCATAAACCCCCAAAACTTTCAATAAAATTTTATTACTGACAACAACCTGCTGTGAGTGGTGTTTGGGGGAATAATGGAGAAGAGATGGAGCCTTGAAGTTTCAGATAGTGGCAGATATTTGCATAGATCTATAATCTATAGATAATTATACACTATAATATATAGTGTAGCATGGACTGTCATCTAAACAGCACAGAATATGTATTATGGCAGTGCAGAGGATGGACCAGTCACTTTCAGGTAAGGGATTAGAGAGTATACCACAAAAGTTGTAGCATTTCCTGTAGGCCTTGAAAGATATGCAACATTTGAATAAGCAGAGATTGGTACGAGATCTTTAGATTCAGAATGAAATGGCATGGAGGTTGGGAGTTTCAAGGCACATTCTGGAAACAGGATTCAGGCTAATTTAAGTCAACCACATATTTAAAAGCAATGGAAGATACAGGTAGAAAAAATGTTGAAGTTAGAGACAGGACAATTTTCAATGTCAGAATAAAGAGTTAAAAATTTATTCCACCATAAATATAGTCACTGAAAATTTTGATAAAGGGAACAATATAACCTGGTGGTTGTGGGCAGATGGCCTGGGGCCTAACAGCAAAGTATACGAATTCTGGTTTTCGACATGTTGAGTTTAAAGGTCTGTGAGGTCTTACTTATGACTAATGGATTGGATACTTTCCAATTCATTGGGCATAGAAGAATAAAACTTAGAAAAGCCTTTAGAATGAAAGACACTGCTGCAGAAGTGATTATGGAGACCTGAATTTAATGTTTGAATATGTGGCAGTGGATAGGAGTTCCCAAGGAGAAGAAAGTAATAGAGATGAGAAGATGTCAGAGAACAGGATTTGGGCATGACTTAGGCATTGAGAAATGGAGACCCAAGACACTAAAGGTCAGAAAACAAGGAGAGCTTTTTAGGAAGGATGAGGTGCTTTAACGTGTTTTGGAAGATAACGACTGAAAAAAAGTCAGAGGAATACTACTTCCTCATTTGATAAAAAAGAGATAAAAAATAAAGACATTGTGACTTAGGAATATACAACATACAGAAATGAATTAAAGCATTTTAAGTTTAAAATGTGTGCAATTCAAGTCTTGCCAAGTTGACTTTTCTTTTCCCTTTGTATTAAAGAAGTCTGCATCCAGAACACATTTTAGTGAATACAAAAATGGGTACATAAAAACAAAAAGCAAAAAACCTTTAAGTCAGTATTGCTAAAACCAACTATATCCTTGTTACTTAAATAACAGTCTGAGGACCAGAAGATTTAGCATCATTTAGGAGCTTGTCAGAAATGCAGCACTTCAGTCCCATTCTAGACTTCCTGATCAGCATATGCATTTTAATTTGATCCTCAGGTGATTCATTTATTAATGTTTGAGAATCACTGCTGCACAAAATACTATTTTGTCTACATATGAGCTTAGTGATATACATGATATGATACATGAGATGTTCAAAAATCTGCAGATTCCTGCCTTCACATTGTGAGATAACAACTGGGCTCTGAGACTGGATTTTAATGCTCAAGTCTGCCATTCAATAGCTGTGAGAAAAATCTCACTCTCCCATCTTTCAGTTTCATTGCAAAAGCAGTAGTCACATCCAATCCTATATCGTTATTTTAAATAAATCATGTTTAACGGATATGGACCCTGCTTCTTAGAATCTGTAATGTAACACTGACATCATGATAGGGAGAAAGACATTCATGGTGTGTCTGGAACTGGTGGGTTCTTCGTCTCACTGACTTCAAGAATGAAGCCTCGAATTAGCCGGGCATGGTGGCGGGCACCTGCAGTCCCAGCTACTCCGGAGGCTAAGGCAGGAGAATGGTGTGAACCCGGGAGGTGGAGCTTGCAAGTGAGCCGAGATTGTGCCATTGCACTCCAGTCTGGGCGACAGAGCGAGACTCCGTCTCAAAAAAAAAAAAAAAAAAAACAAAAAAAAAACGAATGAAGCCTCAGACCCTCGCCGTGTTACAGTTCTTAAAGATGGTGTGTCCAGAGTTTGTTCCTTCAGACGTTCAGATGTGTCTGGAGCTCTGTTCCTTCAGACGTTTAGATGTGTCTGGAGCTTCTTCCTTCTGGTGGGTTCGTGGTCTCCTTGTCAGGGGTGAAGCTGCAGACCTTCAGGGTGACTGTTACAGGTCTTACAGATAGCCCGTCTGGAATTGTTCATTCTTCCCAGTGGGTTCAGGGTCTTGCTGGCTTCAGGAGTCAAGCTGCAGACCTTCGCAGCGAGTTTTACAACCCATAAACGCAGCGTGGATCCAAAGGGTGAGCAGCAGCAAAATTTATTGTAAAGAGTGAAAGAAAAAACCTTCCATATAACTCTAAAAGCGACCCGAGCCGGTTGGGCCGGCTGGCTCAGGCAGTCTGCTTTTATTCCCTTATCTGGCCCCACCCACCTCCTGCTGATTGGTCCACTTTACAGAGAACTGATTGGACCGTTTTGACAGGATGCTGATTGGTGCATTTACACTCCTCTAGCCAGACATAAAAGTTCTCCAAGTCCCCACTAGGTTAGTTGGATACAGAGTACCAATTGGTGTATTTACAAACCCTGAGCTAGACACAGAATGCTGATAGGTGTATTTACAAACCCTGAGCTAGACACAGAGTGCTGATTGATATTTATGATCCCTTAGCAATACATAAAGGTTCTCCAAGTCACCACTAGACTCAGGAGTCCACTGGCTTCACCTAGTGGATCCTGCACTAGGGCTGCAGGTGGAGCTGCCCACTGGTCCCAAGCTGCACCTGCACTCCTCAGCCCTTGGGCGGTTAACGGGACTGGGCGCCACGGAGCAGGGGGCGGCACCCGTCCGGGAGGCTCGAGCTGCGCAGCCCACGGGTGAGGTGGGAGGGCTTGGACATGGCAGGCTGCAGGTCCAGAGCCCTGCCCCGCGGGGAGGCAGCTGAGGCCTGGCTAGAACTCGAGTGCAGTGCTGGCCCACCAGCACCCTCTACAGTTGCTGGCCCGGGTGCTAAGCCCCTGACTGCCCTGGGCCGGGTCCGCTCAGTGTGTGGGGCCCCGCCGAGCCTGTGCCTGCGCTGCCGCGGCGCAGCGCGGGTTCCGCCCGCACCTCTCCCTCCACACCTCCCCGCGAGCAGAGGGAGGAGGCTCCGGCCTTGGCCAGACCAAAGAGGGGCTCCCACAGTGCTCTGGCGGGCTGAAGGGCTACTCAAGTGCTGCCAGAGTGGACGCCGAGGCTGAGGCGGCACCAAGGGCGAGGGCTGCTCGCACGTTGCCACCTCTCAATGGCATATATTCAATAAAAGCAAAATGCACAATGCATGTATCTTTTAATGACAAAATAAAGATAAGAATGGCTTAGGAAAAACATTTTTAGGGTTCCAGGTTTGAGGAAAAATTGCTATTACTTGCTTCTCCATCATGTAGTTCAAAGTTTTCTGGAGAGAATAATCTCTTAATGCAAAAGAGGAAACTCAGCAAACCTCTAATGATGGCAGTAAATATCATATTTGGAATGCTTACTACCTGGTGGATGCATTGACATGCATATCTCCTCTAATCCTCACAACAACCTGAAGAGACAAGCAGCACTATTATCCCCATTTACAGATGGGAAAATGGAGGTTTAGATAAATTAGTCACTGGCTCAAGGAAATAGAGTTTACAAGAGGTGGAACTGAAATCCAAACCAGGTCTGTCAAACATGGAAAGAAGAATTCTTAAGTATTCTCAATGAGGAATTAGAGATGGACATAAAATAATATATGCTAACATATATGGACATAAAATAATATAAACTAACTTGTATTAAATCTTTGTAAACACACTATCATATAGGCACTGTTATTATCCCTGCTTTATAGGTTAGTGTATTAGTCAGCTTACGTTGTCATAACAAAATACCATAGAATGGGTAGTTAAACAACATTTATTTTCTCACAGTTCTAGAGGATGAAAGTCTGAGATCTGTGTGCCAGCATGGTCAGTTCTGGTGAAGACTCTTTTCCAGTTTGCAGATAGCTACCTTCTCACTGTGTCCTCACAAGAACTTTCCTTGGTGCAGGCAAGTAGAGAAAGAAAGAGAGAAAAGTCTTTCCCTTCTTATAAGGCCACTAATCCTACTGAATTAAGACCCTACACTTATGACTTCATTTAACCTAAATTACCTCCTAAAGGCCCTCTCTCCTCACACAGTTGCTTCAACATTTTAATTTGGGGGGAACACAAATCTGTCCAGAGCAGTAAGAAATCACTATACGAGAATGATTACATAATTTTCTCAAGGTCACACAGTGGTGAATGATGGAGTTCGAATCATGGCAGGCTGGCTCAAGAGACCGTACTTAGTCGCAATATTATGCTTCCTCTAAGGATCAATGAAAAGAGGACATATTAGGTATGACATAGCTGTCTCCATTAACGGTTTCTCTCTACTCAATACTTTATTGTGATTTCTTGTTTAACAACGTGCTTTTATTCCAATTTAAGTTCCTCCCAAATATCTGTTTTCTATTAGTGGAACTGTAACAGCATGACTTTTCCTTTTCCAAAACAAGTACAACTAACAAATATAACATGGGAGAAAATAGGCTAAATTGTATTGACTACGTGCTACTAGCTTCTAGGGACAGATTTATTGAATAGCGCCCTTCAGTTGCATTCAGGTTTTCAGAAAACCTATTATTCCATACCATCCTTCACTTTGTATCATCGCTAAGGGTCTCTTCACTCAGTTAAGTCACTAGAAGTGCCAATTAAAGGTGAGATTAAGGAAGCTCCGTTCACACACTTGCAGGGACACTGGTGTTTACCTGCTAATGGATAGACAGTGGGCTGAAAAGAGGGATTAAAGTAGTTTTTATTTTCTTAAGTCAGATCCAGCTCTTTGTGGACGGCATATCAACCAATACAGCCTAGAAGAAAAGCAGATAATAACCTGGAATTTTAAAAATGAAGAATATGCAATCCAGTTAAGATGACCAATATGTCTAAAACCATATGCTTAACTGCTCACTCCAAGGATATTTCTACATTATAGGCCAAACAAGCTTCAGAGAGAAGCATGGATATGCTAATGATCAGGTCTGCCACTCTAATCATCTCCTCCGGTTCCTTGACACACACCGTCCACTTCAAGGAGGCTGATCACTCCGCACTGCCCTGGGCACACGTTCATACATACTTCTTGATTATGTTTATTTTGTCTCTCCTGCTAGGAAGGCCTACCCACTCAATCTGTCCAAATTTCATCTTTCAGCCTAGTTCAATTATTAAACATCATATCCTCTTGAATTTTTCTATCAGCCCTTCAGATTCAATTTTGACTTTAATCACATACAGCTCTACATTAAAATGTCAATAAGGAGACTTCTACTGGTCACATGTATCTAATTCTTCTTTCCTTCTCAATGCATGAGATGATTACCTATTTCTTTCCCCTTTACAAATGGGCAGGACCATGAGACTGGTTATGGTCAATGGATTGTATATAAAGTATGTCATTTCCTAGCTGGAGTATTTAATTGCCAGAGTGAAACCCTTTTTACCTCTCTTCTGCTGGACTTTGAAAATAGACAATATTCCAAGTGGTAGCCTCTATCAGCCAAGGTCTGTAATAAAGATGAGGTAGGGCAGAGTATCCTGTTAAAGCACGAGAATGCAGTGTGCACAAGAAATAAGTCTTTTTGGTTTAAGTCACCAAAATTGATGAGTGTAGCTATGTGTATATGTAGTAAGGAGTGTTAATATAGTAGAACCTGACTTATTCTAACTGCAGTATCTTCTGCTTTGAGATTATACATTTTATGCTTCTAAGGGTGTTCGTTTATTCTACCCTCAACAAATATTTATCAGAGCACTTACTGTGGGTCAGCCAACAGCTTAGGCACTGAGGACACAAGGGCAAGCAAAACATATAAAACCCTTGAGCTGATTATATCTAGTGATTATATCTAGTGAGGAAGATAAATGCACACAAAATAATTACATGAATAAATACAAATTTTAAACCAAAGTCAGTGCCATGAAGAAAAAGTACATCTGACCTCATGGGGAGGACTGTGCTGAGGTGTCAGAGAAGGCCTTTCTGAGAAAGAGATTTCTGAGCTGAGTTACAAAGACAAACAAAGGGCAAACTAGGTAAAATCTGGCAGGGGTGAGGTGGGAGAATAGTATTTCAGGTAGAGGATGCAGCAGGTTTGCATGTTTTCGGGCAGTGGGGAGCATAACTAATGTGAAGGAAGGAAGGAAAGCAAACAGGAGCACCAAACTGTAGAGGACCTTGTAGGCCAACCGAAGGATTGTGAACTTTATCCTAAGAGAAAATGGAATGGAAGCTATGGAAGAATTTAAAGATAGCAGAAAGAGGGTATCATCACACCCTCTCTGTAACACGGGGAAGTTCCCTCCCAAGTTTAGCTTCTAATATAGAAACGTATGACACCAATTCTTTGGTATGATCAAAGAAAGATTTTTATTACTCACACAAGTGGAGACTCCCATAACAAGGAATGGGGATCAGCTCTCTGGAAGGAAGTCCATAATAGAGACAGAAAGAGCAGAGGGTGCACAGGCCTTTTATGAGAGAAGTCCCTCTGGTGGCACCTGTCTGTCACAAAGTTTGGAAGGGACAACTACAGAACCCCCGCACTTGGAGGGCGAGGAGGCTGTGCTTTATCATGGAGCTTCAGGAAGTGACAGATCCAGGCAGGAAATGAGGTTTAGAGGTTATTAGCATCAACTCAAGCACCACACGAGGTTCGGTTTCTTTCCTATGGTCTCCATAGAAGCAGCGGGAGGGCACATAACATGATTAGATTTGAATTTCAAAGGATTTTTCTGGCTACAGTGTAGAGATTAGATTGGATACCAGTTAGGAGGGTGCTCCTAATTTGGGCACCAGATAGGAGACTTGTGCAGTAATCCAGGTGAGAGATGATGGCAGATTACACTACAGTACTGGTGGTGGAGGTAGAGAGAGGAGGACACAAATGAGAGGTATTTAAATGGGTTTGGTTTTCAATAAGATGGGGTGGGGTGATAAGCAGGGAGCTGTTAGAGATTTATCTCAGAGTTTTGATTTTGAAAGTAGATGTTTGATGGTATCGTTCACTGAAATAGGGAACACTGGGAGATAGAGGGAGCTAATTTTTGGTAGTATTTAATCAAAAGTGCCTTTGAGACATATGGATAGAGATTTCAAAAAGGCTGAATGATACACAGGTCTGGAGCTCAGAGGGAAGGCCTAAGTTGAAGATAAAATGTGTGAGTCCTATATACATGACAGGGAATTAAAACTAGGTGTAGAGAGATCAACTTGAGAAAAAATAGGTGGATCTATGACTTGAAGGACTTCAACATTTAGAGGACATGACACATTGTCATGTCTGGCTGCATTCATTCTCCTCTCCTTCTCTCTTTTAAACCCGACATTTTGGTCACTCTTACCCAGAATTTCTGCCATCTGGTTCTTCTATTCTGTGTATAGATTATATTTTTTGTTTCTTTCCATGCTTTGTGATCTTTGGTTGGAAAGTGCATATTGCAGATAATATATTGTAGCAACTCTTGGTACTCCCCCTACCACCACCCAGGACTTGTTATTATTCTTTGATTGTTTAGTGGGGGGCTGGATTATTTGAATAAAGTCTATTTCCCTCACAGTCAGTTGAGTTAATTTCCCTCAGTTACGTCACTGAATTTGCTATCAGGGAGACACATCTTTGGGTACGTCCACAGACAGCCCAGCCAGCATGAGAGTGATGTTCGTGTGGTTGTCCTTCACTCTTTCCTTAACCACACTCAGCTGTTCAACTCCACTAATTGGTGAACAATTGCAGTGTTATTTTCAACAGTGCTCTACAACCTTATATTACTCCACACACTAATACAATAGAATTGTGTCTCCTTTGAAGAAATAGTTCGAAGTCAGGGCTCCTCCCAGCTGTGTTATTTCTCTGGTTCTCTCCTGCAAACTAGTCTGCAATTTAGCCTGTATCTTGACTCTCCTCCCAATTGCCTTTCACCACAGCTTCCACTGTTCTTGAGAGCACTCTAAGGCTTGAACTTCTCCATACTTTGTTGCGAATGAAGCCATGGCTTTTCGGAAGAGATTAAGAATATTTATTTTATGATGGATTATTGCCCCTGCCACCACCAGGCAAAATCTCTAAGCCAGGGTTCTCAAGATGGAGGTGGAGACAATGGAGAGCTTCTCCGTGTATGACTGCATGAAACTCCCACTCCAGGAGCTGAGCTTAGTTGGGAGGTGGCAGTACCCTAACATCTTCTAGATTTATCTCTCCTGGTGTGGAACCACCACCTCAGGAGGCCAGGCAAGGATGATGAGGCCTCCGTATTCTCATCATGCTGTGCCTAAGGTATCCCCTCCATTCAATGATGGGGGATTTGGCAGGGTAGGAAGCCTCCTACCTCTCTACTGTATTCACCAGAGCTTAGCCTTAGTAATGGGTAACTATGGCCAGGATGAGAAACACTGAAGTCCTGTTCCTTCCAGGAAGAAACCTTCCAGCTGGAGGGGAGGGAGCTCTGTGTTCTTGGTTGCACCAGTCTGGAATGGAGGATCCACCTCCCTGAACTTGGAAGGGGATGAGAGGGAGCAGTCTTGGTTTAAATACCACAGGCTTGCCTTTCTTATTGAATTTTCATAAATGTTCTCGAATAGGTGTTTCTTCATTTGCTATTTGTCCTTAGGATCATTTCCAGAGGATTTAAGTGCTTGGAGTTTTTGTTTGTTTGTTCCTAGTTTTCACCAGTTTTACTGGGGAGTGGATTAAAGGAGGCCCTCAAGATGTTATGCCAAAAGTCTTCTCTCTCTGTATTTCTGCCTTCAGTAGGCTCTTCCTACGTGACTCTGGGCATTGGCCAAGAGATTGCTAGCAAATGAGATATAAGCAAAAGCTTGAGAAATGTTTGCCCTCTGTCAGCATAGAAGCCCTTTAATCAGCATTTGAACAAGTCTGAGCTAGTGTCCTGGACACAGTGAGAGAATATGGTAAGAAAGTGGAGAGAAAGGCTGCAGATATTCCAGGAGACCTAGGCTTCACAGATCAAGCCAAGAGAGAGAATACTGTCAGAGGAGCCAGGAGAAGAACACATTTCAAATTGTGAGAAATCAAGGAAGAGAAGGATTGTAATATTCATTACATTTGGAACTACCGAGGTTATTGTTCATCTTACTAAAAATGATTTTATTGGTAAAATGGGAACAAAAGACAGACTAGAATAGGATTGGCTGCGCTAGGGAAGTAAGGAATAAGGCTAGAGAGAATAGGCAAAACTGGGAAAGTGTGGCTTTGCAAGGGAGACAAGAGATGGGGCAGTTATCAGAATAGTGGTTCCCAACTTGGGTGGAGGTGGGCATTTTTCCAGGAGACATTTGGCAATGTCTAGAGACAACTTTGATTGCCACAACTTGTGGGGTGAGGGACACAATGTTTTCATGGGTAAAGAATGCTGCTAAATATCCTACAACACACAGAACAGCCCCAAAGTAAAGAATTATCTAGCCCCAAATGTCAAGAGAAACCCTAACATAGGGGAGTAAGTGGTTGAGGGTGAGGTTTTTGTTTTGTTTGTTTTTAATACAGAAGATACTTGAATGTATTTTGAGTCTCATGGAAAGTATCTAGTTGAGAGAAAGAGGTTAAAGGTAAAGAAGAGAAAGGTAATTTTCCAAAGGTAACAATTATCATTATTATCCTTTTTTTTACAGATGAGGAGACTGAGAGGGTAAGTGATTAGTCCCAGGTAAGGAAGGCAGCGGAGCTCAGATTTCAACGGTGGCCTATTTGACTGCAGGCCAAGTTGCTAAAGGAGCTCTTTGTCCTTCTGCTGTACTCCCAACACAATGGCATCAATACCAAAAACTCCACCCAAGCTAATATCATAGATATCTCTTACCCACCTTCTAAATTGTCTGCTCTTCCATCTGACCCACATTTTCTTTATGGAACCACCTTATTAGCTTATTGTTAAGTCTGAGTGTATCATTTAGGGAACAGACCTTTACTTACAGTTTAGGTTTCAATCCTCAGTAGCATTTCTAGCCATTTGGCTTCTGCATAATTTCCTCTTTGGGACTCATCTGTCTAAAGATTTCATCTCTGCTTAGCCGCCCCTTTCCTTGAAATACTCTGCAATTCTAGCAACTGACAGCTCATGTGGGCGGCACTGAAAAATGGACCAACCCAAATGAAAGCTGAACTCTCTCCTGAATCTGGTTCTGGACTCTAACCCTTTTTCAGGTGTTCTAATTGTTCCCTGCCCCTAAGGAATGAGATTGCAGGATTCCAAACATTACCATTTTTCAATATCCAAGTCCTTTAATTGTGCACTAACAATAACTGTGCAGTTAGAGGAGTGCCCTAGAAGCACTTATGCTATACCTCAGGGACTATTATGGCAGACTAAGGGAAGCAAAAGGATGAATGGCAAATGAGGAAATGCAGGGAGGAAAGGTCACTTGGAGCCAAACAATGCACTAATATGCTGACATATCTATGCAAAGAACTTTTACAACCTATACCCATGAGGCACAAACAGATCCTTAAAGTGTCCAGGGAATGTCAACCTTCCTCTCAGGAAATTTGCCTCAACTCAGAGGAGACTAAGGCAGTGTTAACTTAATGCCATGGAGTGACGTGTGGAAGATTAAAAAGAGTCATGTATCTACTTTGTTGCTTTAACAGATTCTGTACCTGAGCTATTTTTAAAATTTCTTTGAATACATTTCATGAACTCCTTTTCCTATTTATTCCAGCTTTTAATACTTCTCCATCTGATAAAATTTTGCATTAGGATTGTATCTGGGCATGCTTTAGGATTGTGTCTGGGCATGTTTTTATTGTTTTGTTTTGTTTTGTATTTTTGAGATGGAGTCTCGCTCTGACTCCCAGGCTGGAATGCAGTGGCGGGATCTCGGCTCACTGCAAGCTCTGCCTCCAGGGCTCACACCATTCTCCTGCCTCAGCCTCCTGAGTAGCTGGGATTACATTTCCTCCCCACCCCCACCACATCTGGCTAAGTTTTTGTATTTTTAGTAGATACGGGGTTTCACCGTGTTAGCCAGGATGGTCTCGATCTCCTGACCTTGTGATCCACCCACCTCAGCTTCCCAAAGTGCTGGGATTACAGGCGTGAGCTTACAGCGTGAGCCACCGCACCAGGCCGTATCTGGGCATGCTTTTAAACAACCACAATGCAATTCGCCCTTTACTTAATGATGAAGGTATCCTTCAGCACCAACCCTTCGTGGACTTGAGGTATTTCTCCTTCCTCCCTGACATCTTCCTTTCCCCTTTCTACCTATCTCCTTTTTTCTTCTTCCTCTATGCCTACTTTCCCTCTTCCCCTCTTCCTCCTTCCCTCCATTTTAACCTTCTTTACTGTGCAGTCTTCTCAGGATTTGAACTCAGATGTGTTTAAACCCAAATCTCACAAAGAATATAGACTATATAAAGTATAAATAACCACCGTAGACTATACAGCTATTTTTAATTTAAGATATACACTGTTATATGTTAACATTTCAAAGTGAAGCATTTTCTAGGATATTATTAAGTATATTAGTCTATTGAGAAGCAATAAATTTCACTATTATTACTTTGCCAAGTTTTTCTGTTGCTTCTTTTGAAAGTGCATAAAAGTAGTTTAGTTAATTTTTCCCAGCTTCAATGTATTCAATACTGCATTATTGGAGCAGAATAAATGGTTGAAATGGCAATTTGCCACAAACTCTTCTACCACTTTGAGAGGAGTATATCAGAAGAGAGTATCATTTACTGTTGACTAAAACATTAAAAGATGGAAGAATAATATTTGAATTAAGTGCTTTTCATGAAAAACCAGTAAAAATCTACCAGAGAAATATTGAAAACACTTTGGATCACAGCCCAGCCTTTTATTTTAGAGCTTGAATTACAGTTTGGAGTTTGTACTGTTTTCCAAAAAGGCTGAGGTTAAGAGAGGTAGGATTCAATGAAGATCTAGCATCTTTTAATCTGAAAATATTTTATTTCTATACAGTGACTGAGACAAAGATATTAACAATTTACATTAAACTAAAATTGAGCATGGCAACATAATCTTCCTGTTTCTCTTCCCACTGTACTACTGCTTTACACAATTGTTGCTTTATTCTCCTTTCTAACATGTGCGTGTCATAGGATCTGTTAGAGACCTTGATAAGGCATAAAAATAACCATCTTGCTGGTAAGAACCATGTCTCAAAGCCTAATGCCAATAAAGTGATGGTGAGGAAAGGTGACATTGGGAAATGCCATGATAAATAATTTTGAGTCTCTGAACCAACTGATTATTGAATTTCTTTCTTAAAAATAGCTGCCTCTCCTAATCACCCTCACTTAAAGGAATGACTCAAGGCTGGTTTGGTGAGGCTATTTGCTCCTGTTAACTTTAGGGTAATTGTGTAGCTCTAACAGCCCCTGAGCAGTCTGCAGAGAGCAGCCATTTGACCACCTAATCACTATAGAATTCAAATCTGAGACTGACAGCCTAAAAACAGCCACCCCTCATTTTCAAGTGAAGATGATGAAGAACAGCTCAGCATATCATAATGTGTAGTCTCCGGAACAAACTGACCTATGTCTGAGCTGCCTTCCACACTGTAGGTGGTCCCATACTGGGCTTGGGGGCAGCATTCTGGTTTAAAATACTCATTCTGGCCAATTTATCTATCTCTGTCACATCTGCCACCCAAGTGCTGAGGCTCAGACAACCTGTCCTTACCATTTGTCTCAAGTCACAGATAATGATACCGGCACAGTGGTGGGCAAGCAACCTACCACAGACAATGACAGACATAATGAATTACTTGGAGTTAAAACTCAGACCCCAAAACTTCCCATGTTCAGCAATTATTACAGTGAGGTTGGGAATTAGTTCATCTTCAAGAAGCTAAAAGAGTTTAATACCCACTGTACCTTAGGTTAGCAAGAAATAAGAGAACAGCCAAAGCATTATATGACAATATTTGTCTTTCACAAGTTGGAGTGCTGGACCAAGAGACTTTCTAAAGTATCCTGAGTTTCCAACATGCTATGCATTGAAGAAGGACACCCATTTTTCTAACTTGATTGAAACAGACTATTCAACTATAGAAGCCATTTGCTCTAGCTGTGGAGTCCTTAGCATTTGCCAGGTTTTAACAGTGATGGGCTTATTTTGCAGAATATGTTTTCAGACCCAGGCCTTCACTTGCGCTAAGTTATCTATTGTGAAAAGCGACCCATGTAAAGCACTCTCTAACTGATAAACTGCTACACGCATATTAGGAGTTCTTATTTAAATTAATGAACTCTCATGATACCCATCCTGAAGGGCCAGTAACTCATTTTTACCTTGTATAACTGAGTTGTGTATTATATTCTAGTATTTATTCTGGTCCATCAAGAAGTCTCCCTCTTCAAACTATTATGTTCTGCATATATATGATATAATAGCATTTCTTGTTTGCTCTTTCTCTTATATGCCTGTTTTTATATAACTGAGTTTGGCTCTAGTTTTCAAACAGAAAAGTTTTGATTCTCAAACAAAATGTCAGGCTCCTAATAAGGCTTAGGGAATTCTGTTTGTTGCCAATGAGAACGAGCTGGAAACCAAGAATTCCTAGAGGAGTGTCGCATGCCAACAAACTTCAAAATTGGTTATTATGTGATTACATTTGGCTATTTCCAAATCATCTTAAAGTTTCCTTTCCTCAAGGGAATATAACTGCAGTTCTTCTAGCACTTTTGTGTAGAGAGCACTTTGCTATCTGTTGAGTAACTTCCTGATATCCCTTGAAAGGCAAGGCTCAGCAAGTTCTTTCCTTCTCTCTTAACTTGCTATATCCTTCCTGATTCACGGAAACAGAAGAATTCCTGGGTATGCAGCTCAGGACTAAAAATCTGGTGTGGGCGATGGTAGGGAGATAGCTGTCAGGAGCTAGGTAACAGCCTACGGATTGTAAGCCTTACATTTCATGAGGACAAACCAATCCAAGTAGTCCAGCTAGTCAGACTTCCCAGAGGCTCCCTTGTGTAGATATTCAGTTCATCCTGAGCATCAAGAAAAAACTGAAACTTACAGGATATGCATACCTGCTCCTGAAAGCTGATAAGATCTTCAAAGTGAAATGCAGATACTGACAGGAATTTATATTTTTCAAAGGCATATTTAAGAGGAAGCTTGTTTAGGCAACTGCTTTACAAGGATATGCTAGGTTGACTCTTAAGCGTAGCTCCAGGGTCAGGTGTGGTGGCTCATGCCTGTAATCCCAGCACTTTGGGAAGCCAATGCAGGCAGATCACAAGGTCAGGAGTTCGAGACCAGCCTGACCAACATAGTGACACCCTGTCTCTACTAAAAATACAAAAGTTAGCCAGGCATGGTGGCGCGTGCCTGTAATCCCAGCTACTCAGGAGGCTGAGGCAGGAAAATCACTTGAACCCAGTAGGCAGAGGTTGCATTGAGCCAAGATGGTGCCAATGCACTCCAGCCTGGGTGACAGAGCGAGACTCCATCTCAAAAAAAAAAGAGTAGCTCCAAAGATAATCAAGGTAGTAATTTGTAATGATTGATACACTGATATACTCTCAAAGAAATGTAAAAAATGTACCTCAAATATTAGCTTACTAGTGAGTGTAGTTAATAGTGCCACTAATGTATTGTGAGTGGAGCTCCTTTATATAAAAGTCATCCAAAGCTAAAAAGAATTCCCACTCTTGAATTATTCTACCAGGTTTTCCCTGTGGGTACTTGTTATATTCTTGGGATCATATTGTGGCCTGGGTTATGCCTGAATTTACATAACAATAAGCTAAATTATAATGGAATTCTTTGGTGATTGAGTAATGCTGTATATAAGTTCTATATAGAGAGAAACCAAAGCATAGGTATATTAAATTATTTTCTTCATACTGCAGAAATATAGTAGAAAATTGTATGCTTTTCTTTGAGGAGTTACAGAGGGAGAGGATGGTAGTTGTGCACAGTGCAGTTCTAATTTTGTGCTGAGAATTATAATGGCTTGCTGTTCTTATATACAGAACTACCGAAGAGAGAATGAGAAAGATGGGATGAATAAAACAATTTCAGGTTAACTATTGTGAAGTTGAAAGCTCACAGTTAACAAATAAATGCTGAGCCCCTACAATATCAAGCACTCTCCATTAGAACCTATGGTTGATGAAGATATCACTAACCCATGCTTTTAACCTTTGAGATGCTTACAACTTACTTGGGAAGGCAAACCCTTTATATATGGAAAGTTAACAACACAGGAAAGAGCTGCCAATTAGTGAGATAACTTAGCATAAAGGAAAGAAGGTTGAATTGAGAATCATTATGTAGATTCTAATCCTGAGTAGCCACAAACTACCTTAATGCCCTTGAGCAAGTTACAATCTTCTTGGGCCCCAATTTGTCACCTAGTTATAGTTAACATTTATTGAATGCTCACTATTGTGTGCCAGGTGTCTTATACATATTCTCTCATTTCATTCTCAAACTGAAGCAAAGTAAGTTTAAGTAACTCATCCAGGATTATACTACTAGTATGTGGCAGAGGATTCAACCTTGTATTCTGAAAGTTAGGGCACTGTCAGAATGATGTATACGTGTGTGTGACTGTGTGTGTGACTGTGTGTGCGTATGCACACATGTGTGAGAGAGAATGTAAGACTATATGACAGGTTTTCCCGGTTGTATTAGAAACACACATGATAAAGAATCTACCAAGCTATCTGGTTTAACAATGAGACATGATAAGTAGACGATTCACATCAAATTGTAGTGGAGAGCCCATTCCTTGACTATCTCTATGACCAAGTGGGCCTGATTCTCTGGTTCAAATCTTTATGATATGGATTAATTAATGTCAAGTACAGATATGTTACTATCAACATTAAGAAGAAACTTCCCCATAAAAAGTCAGCTGCTATATTTTATATTTGAGATTACATGCATTATCTACTCTCTAAATTCAGCAAATCTGTTTCTCTATAGACCTGATTTAGGGGGATTTTTATGTTATCTTTCTGGTTTTCCTTATATAAATGTAGACCTAGCAGAGGACACCTATATTTTTGTTTCATTTATTTGCTTCGTATTATTTTAAGAAGAAACATGAAGAAAAGCAAATACACTTTATGATTATAACACAAAAGTTATGTGTTTAATTTACATGTGATTAATAAGCATTTAAACATATTTTCATTGTACGAGCCACTTCAAACACCAGAGTTAAAGCTTCTTTAAGGAAGATTTTCAAAATAGTATAGACAGAGTACAGAATTGGTCTGATGGTATCTATCCTAAATGTTATTTTTATTAAGAGATCTTGACATTTTTGGTTCTTTCTTCATGATTCATTTAAAAGATTATACTTTTCTGATTTTTGTTCTGCATATCTCGCAATGTCCTTGGACAAAAGTCATACACCTCAGACCTAAGATCACCAACCTGCTATGCACCAAGGCTAATAACTCCATATTTTCAGCGCAGTAGCTAGGTAGTTAGCTCCATCTTTTGGGGGAAGGGCAGATAAAAGTGTAAGAGGGAACTTGTAATTGCTATCATTATAGGTAATCATGTAAACTCATATTAATATAATTTATATTTAATAAATGATTTAATTTATTTTACAATTAGTTCTTCAGTAATATTCATAAGTATTATAAAATAGATGCTACATTTTCCTGGAGGGATGTAGATATCTTATTTATCTTTGTGTCTCTCAAACACAGATACTTAATTTTTGTCAAACAAATAAATGGATGAATAGACAGATATACAGATTAAAAGAATATATAACCATAATAAAGTGAACACTACTTGAATCAAGAAACAAAGCCCAGGATATCACATAAGATATTCTTGGCTGCCCTTTCCCATGACTGAATCTAGGCTATGAGGTGGATAAGAATATTTCTTCTCTAAAAAGACCCTTTTAGTTAAAGTTTATTTTGTTATCTTTTGGCTTTCTGAAAAATTGGTTTTATTTTATTGTTGTTTTTAATTTCTTCTTTTTTCCTCTTGTTTTATTTCTGGATAATTTAAAGCTTAAATTGGTTTAAAAAATGTACCCAGTTATGATTAAAGAAACAAGTTATTCCAGGGTAACTCTGAATAGAGCAATATCTTGTCTAGCTCAAAACATTTATGCCAATGGCATAAATTGAGTGTTACAGAAGAAGAGCAATTTCAAAAAATAATTGTCAATATCATTAGCAATATTTGAGTCCATGCTATGTGCTAGGCATGATTTGAAGTTCTTCATAAATATTAATTTATTTAATCCTCACAACAAACCTAAAGATAATGTTGTAACATTTATATTAATATTTTCATGTAACATCAACTTTTATGATAGATATTGACAGTAAATATAAAAAAAAATAAGGAACATTCCTTTGGGATTATAAAGAGTAAAGAAACTATTTTTCTGTGTATTTAGGTAAATTTATACTATCCTCTTACATCCAATATCAATAAAAATGCCTAATGCAAAGGGATTGAATTTTTTTTGGCCCCAAACACCTTGCAATTTAGAGATTGCACTCCAGGGTTTTAGAAACTAAAGTATGCAGGCTAGCAACTTTTTAGTTTTCCAAGTATGGACAGTTAAAACTCCAAAACACCATCATTTCATTTTTTAAAAGATCATTTAAAAACTAAAAAGGTTGGAAGGATATAAACTCACAATGAAGATCATTTCATTTAATTGAACGAATTTAGCTTTGTGAAAGATTCATGATGTCTAATTTCTGATTTCAGAGCTTGCCAATGAAAATTTTACCATGGACTGGCTTCAGTCTTTGCACTGACATTTAGGAACCACCAAACATAAGTCCATGACAGCCACATTTATTACTAAGTTTTTCTGAAAGCAGATGTAACAGATGTAACCTAGATTTAGTAGGCCTCTACTTTTTCCCTTCCTCTACATAGAAGCCATATTCAGCAGCTTACTGTATTTTGTCCAAAAATAGATCCAACTCTACAACCCAGTGGGATGTTTTCTCTAAAGATTATAAAAATACAGAGAAACAATTTTACCTCACATTCCACACAGCAAAGCTCCATAAATATCCCCCTTAAACATCTCTGTTACTCCCTCAAAATCCATCTTATAATGTCAGACTCCTCACTTCTCCTCTCTCTGTCCCACACATGGTTAGGCTTTGTGCCCCTACCCAAATCTCATCTTAAAATTATAATCCCCACAACCCCTTTGTGTCAAGGGAAAGACCAGGTAGAGGTAACGGGATCATGGAGGTGGTTCCCCCATGCTGTTCTTGTGATAGTGAGTGAGTTCTCATGAGATCTGATCGTTTTCTAAGGGGCTCTTCCCCCTTCACTGTTCACTCGTTTTCTTCTCACCTGCCACCATGTAAGACATGCCTCTTCCCCTTCCACCATGATTGTAAGTTTCCTGAGACCTCCCAAGGTCTGTGGAACTGTGAGTCAATTAACCCTCTTTTCTTTATAAATTACCCAGTCTCAGGTATGTCTTTATCGCAGTGTGAAAACTGACTAATACAGCCTCTTTATATCCACAGTCTGTAAAATTCTCACCCCATCCAACCCTGCTCCCTTCATCACTTCCAGCTCTAAGCTTTCATGTCCCACTTAATAAAATGCTAACCTGGTATGAGCTAAACCTACCTCCACTCCTCCCATAACATATTGTATTTTCCAAAAATTAATATACAGATCTTCCTATGCTATCTTATGTTGTGACTGGTGGAATCTATGAGTTGGATCTATGTTCTTTTCCTTTGAATATTGGAGGAGGCTTGTTGTTGATCCAACCCACGAAGTGTGGTTGAAGTGATGCTCTGTGGTTTCCAAGCCAAAGCATAAAAGCGACACGGATTCTAATAGGTTCTTACTCTCTCTGGGGATGCTTGCTCTTAGATATCAGCTATTGTGCTATAAGGAAGCTCAAACTAACCCTCAGGCGAGAACTCATGGAGATGAAGTGAAGTCTCTAGCCCACAGCCAGCACCAACCACCAGACATGAACAACTTTTCAGATGATTTCAGCCCTTAACCTTTAGAGTCTTCCAGCTAAGGCCTTAGATATTACATAACAGAGACCAGCTATCTCTACTCTACCTTGTTCAATTTCTTCACTCACGGAAACCATGAGAGAATAAAATATTATTGTTTTAAGCCACAAAGTTTTGGGGTGACTTTTATGTGCAGAAATTGAAAACTAATACATCCCCTTAAAAAGGAACTCCATGACCATATAACTCTTATCTTCTACTTGGAAGAAGGGAGCCATTAATGCTTCATCATCTTTTTTCTTTAACTGCTTTTCAAAATATTCACTAAATAAGTTTGGGTCTCATACAATTAAACATAAGGCAGTATATGTTCTAGCCACTTATGTAGAAATGTTTAAAGACTATAAGAAATGGTTTCATGTTTATGTGAGAAAAATGAAACTGGAAATTGGGTTCTAGTTATTTGGAAGGGAGATGCAGCAATTATAAATGGTATTTTGCTGATTTAATGCACCAAAATATTTATTGGTTACATATTTACATTGTCTAGAATTCTGAAGCCATAAAAATGAAACAGACTATTATTTCAGGTTTCATATGTTTCATAGGAAAAAATAATGATTTTACTGGAGCCAACTAAATTTCTCATTAACACTCACTCGATAAAATTGAAAATAAAACTGAACATTAATCTGATCAGAAAAACACTCCTAATGCCTCAATTATATTCTTCAGTAAGCTTGTAAATCTCCATTTCCTAACATCATGTCACAGTTCTCAATCCACTCTTGACAAGACATTACAAAGGCTGAGCAGGTTCAGTGCTTATCAAATTATTTATACTGCTCACAGTGCTATAAATTACAAGGAATATTGTGAACAATTAATATTATATAATTCATTTGTATAAATATGACTGAAAAAGTAGCAATACTCTCCCATTTGCTTTACCCATCTAATTTAAACTACATATTTGAGAGTAAGGGAAAAACTAGTATAAAGACTTGGTAAAGAGGAGTTACTCTGCAGTCATATTAAATGTTAGACTCCACTTAATGCTCAATTCCTTGGAAGCTTTAATGTTTCCTAGTTGTTTTGTTTTGTTTCTGAGACAGAGTTTTGCTCTTGTTGCCCAGGCTGGAGTGCAATGGTGCGATCTCAGCTCACTGCAACCTCTGCCTCCCAGGTTCAAGCGATTCTCCTGCCTCAGCCTCTCAAGTAGCTGGGACTACAGGCATGTGACACCATGCCCGGCTAATTTTGGTATTTTAGGAGAGACGGGGTTTCACCATGTTGGCCAGGCTGGTCTTGAACTCCTGACCTCAGGTGATCCACTCGCCTTGGCCTCCCAAAATGCTGGGATTACAGGCATGAGCCACCGCACCCAGCCTGTTTCTTAGTTTTAAAAGGGATGAATAGCAAGAAATGATATGGTGACCAATTATTCTTGGCATGGGTTTGAGAAGAACCAGGCATTCATTAAAAGAAGAGATTCTCCCAAGAATTATCTTAGCATAGGAGCCAATCTTCTATTTCAGGATTACTAAACTAACATCTTGGCAGTTATTTGAGCAGGATTCAGCATGAAAGAGTGTGTTTGCATGGAATATTTAGACCTAAAATTGTAGGGAAAAAAGCAAGGAAGATTAACAAATCAGAAATGGCTATTATTATTAGAGATGGCAGGTCTCTAAAGGTATTTTAGCCCTAACTGTGGCACCAGCGTATTGAATAAGAATTCATTCTTATTCTCAGAGACCTAGCTGCAAATGGCACTGCCCTGAAGGTTTCCCTGCTTACCTTTCAAGATATCCCTATCATGTCAGGTAAGAGAGCACTCTCAGAAAGATTCACAAGAACGCCACATATGTGCCCCAGAACTTTTTCTCTTTGGTTTTTACGGTGAAATTTAGTGGACTTACATCAAATAAGTTCACGTATTGAGTGAGGCACAGGACAATGCTGACGATGTAATAAGTGCACAAACATATTTGTTTAATCTAAATCTTTGATTACAAATTATGTAACATACCTTATATAATTTTTAATTATAAATCTGAGATTCCAACAGAAATATTTACAGATTAATTTTTCTTGACTAGCATAAGGTTCATACTTGCTAAAATTTAAAACAAAGCAAATATTCAGGAATAAGAAAATGTATGAAAGTGATTACAATTATTACAATTAATTTTTACTTGCCCATTCTAAAGCAATCAATGCAAGTATTTAATAAGTAAAATAAAAGGTTATATAAGCTTTTATATGTATACTTTATATAAGAAATTGGGCTGGGCGCGGTGGCTCAAGCCTATAATCCCAGCACTTTGGGAGGCCGAGACGGGCGGATCACAAGGTCGGGAGATGCAGACCATCCTGGCTAACCCGGTGAAACCCCGTCTCTACTAAAAAAATACAAAAAACTAGCTGGGCGAGGTGGCGGGGACCTGTAGTCCCAGCTACTCAGGAGGCCGAGGCAGTGGCGCAAACCCGGGAGGCGGAGCTTGCAGTGAGCCGAGATCCGGCCACCGCACTCCAGCCTGGGCGACACAGAGAGACTCCGTCTCAAGAAAAAAAAAAAAAAAAGAAAGAAAGAAATTGGTAACCATGGTTGTGCCTCTGGAGAGGGACTGGGAGTTTCATTTTAATACTTATTGTTCTCATGTGCACGTACATTTTCAGAAAAACTAAAACACTATGTATAATACTAGTTGATACTGGTAAATGTTTAACCCACCCAAGTAGTGATCACTTCAACTTTAGCAGGTATTTCCCTCAGGCAGTATCTGCTTGGCAATTCAGCTGGCATCTGCAGTCTGGGTACCAAATCAGTTATTCTGTTCAGTGGGTGCCTGCCAACTCACAGGAACATGCTGCCCTATCCAAGTCCATTCCTCTGCTCAAAATAGGGAGGGAATCCCTGGGAATATCACACAAATTGGCCTGAATCTGCTCAGGATTCCTGCTTTCGGGACACTGCAGGGATTACTCAGCTCCTCCTCCAAGCCTGAGGATTCCAACCAGTACAGCTAGGAGCGTTTTCCTTTTTAATATTTTTGTCCAATTATTTTAACCATGGCAAGAGTCAGCTATAAGGATTGTCTCTTGTAGCAGGAGGGTGCTGGGGTATTTGTCACATCTCCCTAAGGCAGCCTGCTTTTATTCTTGTTACACAGAGCCACATCCTTCCTTTACAATTCTCCCTACCTCCTGCCCTTGGGTCTTCTTTCAATCAGATCTCTCTTCTCCTTAGGGAAATTTATCACCAAGTAAAATCAACATGTTCTTTGGTGGGCCTGCTGCTACTTATTAAAGGGAATAATTAAATGGCCTTGTATTTTACTCCTCTCTAAATTCCTTTTGTGTTTCAAACAGAGGAGGTTGTGTTTCACTTCCTCACTGACACAGTTATAGGATACCCTTTCTGGAAGAAAGAATAAAAGCTCACCTGTAAGACCTCTGTACTTCCGGCCCCCACAGACAAAGATGGAAAGGCAGTTGATCTGATTCTGAATGAGATATCAGTGCAAAAGCAAGAGTTCAAAAATCCAGGTGAGTAGCCCAGGTCTTAGATGGCAGAAAACCCCAAATAATAAAGCAGGTGGTCACATCAACAGGACGCTGACTTCTAATGGGAGAAGGTGGAGTTTTGTGTGAGCCCAGAAACCACTGTGTCCTTTGGTTAAATTAATAACAACCTCCAGCCTGCAGGATAGTTTTCTGGCCCCTGAACACAGCCCCTTCCCCCTTGCAATTCCTAACAAGAACTCAAACTCTGGCTGCTCCTACCTTGTCTATCGGTCCAATGCTAGCAACTTGATGGGGTTTGCACTGTAACTGCAACCATAGCAGACTGCTCATTTTAGATTCATGTGTTGTAAAATATTTCAATAACATTCTAGCACCCACATACTTATTGTGGAAAAAAAAAAGCAAGAAATAGTATGGGCATTACACAGAACCAAAAGCAGACAGGCCCCTGTGTGCTTGTGAACCAAACGCAACCAAATGTTTCTATTTGTGAGCCAAGATGACTGGGGAATTTCAAATATTTCTATATTTCATAATTACAAAAGGGGCATGCTTTCAGAATTAAATGAACAAAGTTTTAAAAAAATTTATAAAGCTTGTGATAAAAATGTTTCATTTTATATGCTTGTTGACAGTCTGCTTTTAATCATTTCTTACAAATGTTTTCAGTAGATATCTTATAGTTTGGCTTTGTTCCCTGGAATCTGAGAGGTGAAATTGGCTAGCAAAGATAAATTAAACTGACTAGTCCAATTCCATTTCCTAAATTGAAACAAATTTTGAGATGTAGAGAAAAGCCAAAAAGAGTTTGAAAAAAATTGCATTATAAAAGTCAATTTCTAATGTTCTAAATTCTTATTCTGAAAAACAAGGCAATAACATTTACATAACATAAATATATATGTGGCCAGATATTTAGGCATTAAAAACAAAGACTGGCACTGACTTATGGAATTCTTTGTGTTTTGATGTGACAAGGACAAAAGGCTTCTTTTGCTAAAAATAACAACATCCATACTTAAGAAAGCATCTGAATGACATTCTTGAAACCATGTCTTTACTGAAAATCAGGGCTGTGGCCATGGTATCCAATCAGCTAGTCCACAATAGGTACATTTTTTTTTTTCATTTTTTGGGGGGGTTTTGGGGGAAGTAACTTTCTTAGTTGTTGTGCTTTGCTTTTGAATATTGAGTGATGTTATATGAAGGAGCCATTTCATATTTTCCAGTACAGAATTAGACATTTTTACATAATTTTGCTTCCATATAAAGTTGCATTTTTTTTTTTTTTTTTTTTGCTATCAACTCAGTAGCTTAATGTGTGTGTGTCAGTGCATGTATGTGTATGTTTAGTCACCAGCAAAAGAGTTAGCTTTTCTGGACCTAAGTTCTTTTATCTGAAAATGTTCTATATGATACTCAAAGCTCTTTGCTTCTAATATGAGTACATGAGTGGGAGTGGCTGCTGGTAGTATAGAAAAAAGGAATATAACATGTATATTTTACACATATTTTTCATAATAATTATAATTATGAAAAGGTTAAGGAAAGTCATATTTTAATTGCACATTTATTTTGTAATAAATTAGAAAGCAGATAAATGGACATGAGGTAGCAGACTTCAAATGCTATAATGTATTTTCTATATCTTTTTTTCTAGTGAGATTTTACTCAAGAGAGTGTGATGCTAAGTTTTGTTCTGAAAATGAGTGAATTTTCATTCATATTTTGGGACTTAGAATTTGTCATTCTGACTTTATTGTCTAAGTAACTAAATGGTGAATGAGTACAACATAAAAAAGAAATTGTTCTATCAATTCCATACAACATTCACAGTAGAAAGTCTGGAGAGTGTCCTGATTTATAGAGATAACAGAGTAAATAGGCAACTTGGGGAATGCTTTTTTGAAGTAAATTTAAATAGACAAATTAGAGCCTTTGGCATTTCTAGCAAACATTTATGGAGGTAAAAGGATAAATTATCACTAATAGACTGATCTATCTTTTCTCCCGATTTTTGATTTTGCACATTCAAATCATTGTAAGTTTTTAGCATACAAATGGCAAGAAACATGAATATAATATGCAGTTTAAGTAACTGTGATATTTTATAATCATTTTGACAAATTTCATCATTAAACTTTGATATTAGATTTTATATATAGGATTTTATTTACATATTTCTTTCATACATTTTTACACTCTTGAGCAAAGAATATTTCTCTTGGATGTAAAAATGCCATCCTCTTTTGGCAAGAGTGTTTCTTCCAAAAGGATATATTACCAAGCATGGGAAAGAGGAACAAAATGCTTTCATAGCAAGATAAGTTAAATCAGCAGTGATCCCAAATGACTCTCTTACTCATCTGCATATCTATTTATGTGTTGTCAGCTACATACACAGTATTAAGAAATTCAAAATGTACAAACACCATAAAAGACAGAGTTTTCATCTTCAAAGAACTGATAGTGAATTGATAAGCAGAATTATAAACAAAAACCATATTATCATCTTAATAGATACAGAAAAAGCATTGGGCAAAATCCAACATCCCTTCACCATAAAAACCCTCAACAAACTAGGCATCAAAGGAATATATCCCAAAATCATGAGAGTCATCTATGAAAAACCCCAAGCCAACATCATGCTGAACAGGCAAAAGCTGGAAACATTCGCCTTAAGAATGGGAACAAGACAAGGATGCCCATTCTTACCATTCCTATTCAACATAGTAATGGAAGTCCTAGTCAGAGCAATTAGGCAAGGGAAAGAAATGAAGGCACCCAAATAGGAAAAGAGGAAGTAAAATTACTTATCTTTGCTGACAATCTGATCCTTTACCTAGAAAAACCTAAAGACTCTACCAAAAGGCTCCTAGACCTGATAATGACTTCAGTAAAGTTTCAGGATACAAAATGAATGTACAAAAATCAGTAGCATTTCTATATACCAGTGACATTCAACCTGAACGCTACATCAAGAACACAATCTCACTTAACAATAGACACACACACACATGCATGCACACAAACACACACACACACACACACACGCACACACACAATACCTAGGACTATCAAGAAGGTGAAAGACCTCTACAAGGAGAACTACAAAACACTGCTGAAATAAATGACAGATGATAGACAACACAAACAAATGGAAAAACATTTCATGCTCATAGTTTTGAATAACTAATAGCATTAAAATGTCCATACTGCCCAAAGCAATGTACAGATTCAACAGTGTTTCTATCAAATTACCAATGTCATTTTTCACAGAATTAGAAAAACCTACTATAAAATGTAAAATGGAGCCCAAAAAAGACCAGAATAGCCAAAGCAATCCTAAAGACAAAGGAAAAAACCAGAGGCATCACCTGATTTCAAATTATACTGCAAAGCTACAGTAACCAAAACAGAATGATACTGGTACAAAAATAGACAAAAGACCAATGAAACAGAATAGAGAACCCCAAAATAAAGCTGCACACCTACAGCCATCTGATCTTTGACAATGTCAACAAAAATAAGCAATGGGGGAAGGGACTCCTTATTCAATAAACAGTGCTGAGAAAAATTGGCTAACCACATGCGGAAGAATGAAACTGGACCCATACCTCTCACAACATACAAAAATTAACCAGGATGGATTAAAGACTTAAATGTGGGACCTCAAACTATAAAAATCCTAGAATAAAACCTAGGAAATACTCTTCTGGACATTGGCCTAGGCAAAGATTTTATGACTAAGTCCCCAAAAGCAACTGCATACAAAAACAAAAATTGAAAATTGGGATCTAATTAAACTGAAGAGCTTCTGAACAGTAAAAGAAACTATCAACCAAGTAAACAGACAACCTACAGAATGGGAGAAAATATTTGCAAACTATGCATTCAACAAAAGTCTAATATCCAGAATCTGTAAGAAACTTAAATCAATAAGAAAAAAAAACAAATAACCCCATTAAAATGTGGGAAAATGTCATGAACAGGCACTTTTCACAAGAAGACATACAAGCAACCAATAAACATGAAAAAATACTCAATATCACTAATCATCAGAGAAATGCAAATCAAAAGCACAAGGAGACACTATCTCACACCAATCAGAATGGCTACTATATTGAAAAGTAAAAAAATAACAGATGTTGGCGAGACAGTAGAGAAAAGGGAATGGTTATACACTGTTGGCAAGAATGAAAATTAGTTCAGACCCAGTGGAAAACAGTTTGGAGATTTCCAAAAGAATTAAAATTAGACCTACTATTTGACCCAGCAATCCCATTACTGGGTATATACCAAAGGAAAATAAACCATCCTACCAAAGAGATACCTGCACTTGTATGTTTATCACAGCACTATTTACAATAGCAAAGACATGGAACCAACCTAGGTGTCCATCAACAGTGGATTGAATAAAGAAAATATGGTACATATATACTGTGGAATATTACACAGCCACAAGAAAGAACAAAATCACATCCTTTGAAGCAACATGGATGCAGCCATAAGCTGTTGAATGAATGAATGAATGCAGAAAGAGCAAACCAAATGTTGCATGTTTTCACTTATAAGTGAAAGCTAAAACCTGCATACACACATATATAACAATGGGAACAGTAGACACGAGGAACTCAAAAAAGGGGGAGGGAGAGAGGGGGCAAGGGCTGAAAAACTTCCAACTGGGTATTATGTTCATTATCGTGGTGACAAGATCAACAGAAACCCAAACCTCAGCATCATGCAATATATCCATGTAACAAACCTGCACATGTACCACCTGAATCTAAAATAAAAATTTAAAAAAAAAAAAATTTATATGTGAATTGAGAAGAGAAGATAAATTACAGTTAGGGAATATTTAAATTGCAGTGCTCTAAGTACCTACTTCAGCATCTGGCACTATAGGCTCTCAATGCATTCCTTCAACAAATAGTTATTTAGCACTTACTACATTCCAGGATCTAGTCTATGCACTGGAGACACATCAGTGAGCATAACAGAAAAATTATAACTTCTGTAGTGAGTTGAACTGTGGTCCACAAAAGATAAGTTCGCCCGGAATAAGAATGTAAACTTACTTGTAAAAAGGGTCTTTGCAGATGTAATTAAGGTAAAGATCTTGAGATGAGATCACCCCATATTAGGGTGAGCTATAAGTCCGATAATTTATAATTTCCTTAAGAAATTCTTTTTAAGATCAGAAAAAGAGAAGTCACAGAGACTCAGATTTTTTTAAAAAAGGCCATGTGAGGAGAAAGGCAGAGATTGAACCTCATGAAGCCCTATACCAAGGAGTGCTAAGGGTTGGAAGCAGCCACTGGCATGAAAAACATGGAAGCATTCCTCAGAGCCTCCAGAGGGAATCAGCCCTACAGCACCTGGATTTTGAACTTCTGGCCTCTGCAACTCAGAATAAATTTCTGTTGTTTCAAGCCACCCATTTGTGGTCATTTATATGGTAGCCCCAGGAAAGGAACACATCTGCCTTTACAAAGCTTAAATTCTAGTGTGGATAGAGAAACAATAAATAAATAAATAAATAAATAGGCAAAATATATAGTGTGTTAGATGGTGATAATTGCCATGGAGATAAATACTACAGAAAAGAGGCATAAAGAAAAAGAAATAGTATGGTTGTGCTATGGGTGTGTATGTGTGTTGTTGGTGGAAAGTGCTGGAGGGAAAGGGGAGAATCATAGATGGGTTCATGGTGAAGATGATAAAGCCAAAGCTGCAGCACTCTTTGTTTGCAAAGTACCTGCCAAGGCTCTAGGGTGGGGCCCTGGCAAGTGTGTTTATTCAGCCAGATGCTTTGGCAAAATTTGCAAAAGTAAAATTAAAATTATCCCAATATGAAGAAATGAGTTAGAAACATATTTTGAATGTTTCAACAAGTGAAAAATTACTGACTTCTGATTTCAATATACATGAAGGACACTTTTTTATCCTTAATTTTTTAGATTAAATGACTAAAAATTTAAATGAATAAGAAAATTTCAAATACAATTATTGGAGTATGAAAAAAATGCAGTAAAGCCAAGTGATTAAATCAATGGAAATTATTCAGATATCAGACAGGACATTGTAACAATCTTTTTTTTTTTCCAGATCATCTCAAAAGTGGTAATTCAATAAGAAAAAGAGCTAAATTTCAAATAGATATGAAATATTGGCTCTTGGGTTGCTTGACAAGTAAATTAATGAAAAGGAGTTAATCAAACTAATACACATTGAAAAAATTTTTAATTTTCTTCTGATTTGATATAAAATGTTGACACTGATGAAGAGGATATAAATCTCATGTTATGACAAATGCAGTGACACTTCAATGACAAACTGGTAAAAGAATAAGAGTATGTAAGATTAGTCAACATACACACCCACACCCACATACACACACACACACACCATATCAAATGTCCTGAAATCTTACTGCTCCTACATGAAAAATTTTTTTAAATATTTCTCAAAATTTGATAACGATGTTAAGAATGTATATGACATTACCAAACTTTTCTAAGTTATTAATAATTTTTTAAACATCAACAATCCTGAAGAAAAGTTTAAAGTATCTTCCCAATCTCTACATAGAAAATATTACAATTTCAGTGTCATTTAAAGAGACAATCAAAATTCAGCCAAGTGTAGGGGAAAATGTACTATAAAATTGGGTTGGGCAGTTAATAAAATGTTATGATTTATAATATTTTGCGGTAGTTGGGATATATGTCAACTTAAAATTTTAATTCATAGTGATATCTTTTCTCCTTTTAACTATTCACTTTGTACTGGGTTTGTATTATATGAGTAATTGTTATTTTTGCTCTTAAAAGGAATGCCATATCTGAACCAGCTTCAGGCCCACGTTCCAGCTGCTCTCTCACCACAGAAATGCACCAGCTCTGTAGGGGAAACTAAAAGACCGGAGAATAGAATGTGAACACAATCAGGCTGTGGAGATCCAAGGAAGTCACAGTGTTATAGAAAGGGACACAATCCCAACGACAGAGCAAAAGCATCTAGGGATGAAGGAGAAGGTCTTGACTTACAGGTTGCTGAGGCTCAACGTTTCCTCTCTACCTTGCTTTCGTTGTTAGTACAGTCAGTGGAAGATCTCTCTGTATTCCACTCTGGACTCGAAGGTTATGCTCTCATTCTCTGTCTTCAACAAAAATCTCAGTGCGGTGGAAGTTAGATTTGATCTCCCTTTTCCTTCAATAACATTCTGATTAATTCCACCAAAGCTTCATTCCACAGACTTGGAGATTTTAACCTGAACTGTTCTCCAGGTCTGAAAGCATGACTGAAAAACCACTGTCCCCTGACATCTGTATGTGCTCGCCCATGCACAAAACACTCACATTCCCTGGTCTGCTCTCCTGGTAGTCTATTGACAAATTTTTACTGGAACACAGTGGCATTAAGACACACCAAAATCAGGAAAATGGCAGAACATAAAAACGGGCTGGTTTCCGAAGCACAGATTCCGTATCCTAAGTTAAACTTAGAATCAAGAAGACAAGTCTCCCCCAAGTACAGCAAGCTCTATTGTGAAAATATGTGCCTAAAATTTTCCTATTTAGTTTTTCACATTAATCTTTCCATTAGTAAAGTCTATTCCACAGTTAGACAGAGTTTTTATCTAACTTAATGTGGGATTTTATTAGAAAATATAACACCCTTTTCTCACTGTTCAGGTGAGAAACACAGCCCTTTTCAGAGTGGGATGGCTTGTTCTTTACCTTGAGTTCAGCTCAAAAACGCCTCTAATATCCCAACCCTCCTAGACTGATGAAGGGATGGAACTCTTAAGACCAGCTCTTGTTCTTGTACTTCTATAGTCATTTCTTAACTTCATCTAATAGTAATTATTTTGACAGGGTCTGCAAGTACTATGACTTTTATAAGAAGATTTTTGTGATTTTTATAGGCAGAGTTATCTAGCAATATGTGGAATGGAAACACATTGCAGGCTACTCACAGAGTCTGTGTTATACCCATATTTAGGACAGATGCAGATATAAAATGCACTTGGTTCCATGAGAGAAGCTTCAAAACAGGAAAGGCCAATGCAATGGGCCTAGAACATGACAACTGAAGTGTCCATTGACATCATGTCAAACAACAATCTGCCTGCTATATTCTGACCCATTCTCTTCTTAAGATTTTGATCTTTACTTTGGTTTCATTATGAGAATGAAAAGTTCAAACTTTTTAAAATAAAATTAACCAATATAATTATAGGATTAAAAAAAAATCAGAAGCAACCAGTGTTTGGCCTCAGCTGGACTGATCTAATGGCAAGTGTCCCTTCCACACCATATGATTTTTGTTGATCTGCTTCTTCATTGCTAGGCAGTTGTGAAGTTTGACTCTCTTCTTCAACAATGCACAGCTTCTTCACTCAGTGTTCTAAACCAGGATCTCAGTCCTTTCTCCAGAGTGTCCACATCTACTCCTAGGCTCTCTTCTCTATTCAATCTTTACATAGGCAAGGTCTTCTATACCCAAATATAAGTGAGGTAAGTCTATCTACTCTGCCTCTAAATATCTCTCAAAATCTGATCATTTCTCTTCCACCCACTCCCTCTACTCTAGACCATGATGCCATCATTTCCCACCTGAATTACTGCAGTAGCTTCCTGATTGGTCTCTCCACGGAGACTTGTCCCACTCTCCTATCCAATCTCTATCAGTAGCCACAGTCATCTTTTTTTTAAAAGGCAAATTTGATTTAACCCCATTCTTAACTGGTTTAGCATTGCCATATTCTTAGTCTTGCTGATCTCTGTATCCTGTGTACCTCTTTAGCCTCATCTGGCTCCATGGTATTGCTTACTTTACAGTTAGATTATGTTTTTCTTTTCTCGATTCTTTGATTATACCATGCTCTATTTTGCTTCAAGGCCTTTGCACATACTAAGAAAAATTAAAGTTTAAAAACAAAGAACTTCTACAATTTTCAACCATCATGACTACACAGTGACCTGCATCTGTGCCCATATACTCTATGTTCTCTTATATTACTACAGATAAACTGTCCTGGATCTAAAACCAAGACTAGCCCCTTCTGTTTACACTGGATCAATCCCCTTTTATCTGCTCAAAGACATTATCCCAGGAATTTCCTGCAACATCAATTTTTTCCTCTCCACTTAATTGTCCCCCTCAGCATACAACCATGCTGTTAATTCCTCAACTTACAAAAAACAATCTTGGCTCACATTGTCCTTCAGCTATATCTCATCACTCCCCTTTCCTCTGAGAGAAACTCTAGCAGCATGGTTAGCTTCTTCAAGTCTTGCAATCCTTTATTCAAAGTTACATTCTCAGTGAGATCTTCCACGGTTACTCTAAAACTCTAACCTCTCGATCCATGAGAGCAGGGATATTTGTCAACATTATACACTATTTGACTCCAATGCCTATCTCCATGAAAGCAGGCACTATGCCTGTTTTTGGTCACTGCTGTATCTTGAGTACCTGGCATTATCCCTGTTTCAGAGAGGGCACACAATCACTCTGCTGAATGAAGGAATGAATGCACGAGCATTGTAACCACTTCACCTCTCCTTGGCCCCCTCCCTGCCATGAGAAGCAGATAGTTATGGTATTTTAATACTTTACAAGCTTAAATATCCTGGTAATTTGTGCAGTCAGTAACTTCTTACTAAAGTTACTAAGTCTAAATCAAGGCTTGGCAAAGTTTTTCTGTAAAGCACCAAATATTAAACATTGTTGACTCTGTAGGCCAAATGGGCTCCATCTCCACTACTCTACTCTGCAGTAGTAGTGCAAGTTCCAAGAAACCTTCATTTATAAAACAGGTGGCAGGCATCATTTGGCCCACAGGCTGTAGTGTACAACCTTTAGTCTAAGTTGTTTTATGGATGTTAACTCATCTTTTAAACAGGGGCACATGAAAATGACAACAGCATTGTTCCCATCCAGGTAGCTAGGTCAGCCCTTTCCATTGTCTCACAGGCCCTTGGAGCCCTCACAAGTGAGGATCTCATCTGTTACCTCCACCTCTCAACTCATTCTCTGGTTCACTACTATTTTACAACATAAAGTTAGTTTACAAAGGCAATTAGAGCCAACAGTAAAGATTAAAGAACAGTAAAAGAACAACTCCTTACTTGAGGATATCATATGAGTTTTATCTCCAATATACTTCAAATCCTAATATGCTTTATTGTCTCATGACCCCTCCAAGGAAAATATATTAGAACTTTTCTTCTTCTAGAGCATTATTAGAAAGATGAACTCTAGGAGGGAGGGAAAATTGTAGATCCTTATAATCCTTTCAGAGGCATTTACAAAAACCTATATTTTTACATTTTGTAGATGACATATTTCTCTCTCAGGTGTATAAGCCTCTGTCATTCAAAGCAATCTTCTGTTTGCTTGTGCTTACAAAATGCTGCAACATAATAATTTAAATGCAAATAAGAAGCCACCCATAGACAACTTTATTTTGTGGTTGTGATATGAGGCTAATTGAAGTAGTCAGTCATTTTCCAGATGACAAATGTTCTTTAAATAAGATAAATAGTACAGATGTTTCAACTGATACCAATTTTATTTTTGCAAATGTCATCTGATTTTTGGTTTTCTCATCAATTAACAGACTCTCATATGGCATTGTACAAAGTCAATTTTCTAAAAATAATCATTTTCAAACTGTTAAAGCAATAATCTGTGACAGTTTAATAACAGAGCTTAGTGTTATGTGACAATACATATTATTTTGAATGGACAAGGGTTTTAGTTAATGGTGCTAATTTATAACAATGAAATCTAACTTACTGTCCACTGTCAAGGCAGACTTTCACTGTATTTAAGATATTCCTAGCAGAGATCTTTTATAGTTGTTAAAAGTACATTATTTCTTCCAGACCAACAAATCAGAGACAATTTAGCCCCAAATATGTAATACCCTAATTGGTAAATTAAACTACAGGTATAGGGAATTTCTGTGGATAGTTGACCTGGAGTTTTATCAGAATCTCAAATGCCCCAGGAATCATAATCACCTTCATTTTCTTTTCATACCACACATAAGGGTTACTTTGGCGTAATCACAGTCAGCTTATGTCACTCTCAGATAATTATTTATGTCAGCAGGGCCTTCTTTAGAAAGAGGGAAGTAACTTCAGTCAGAAATCACAAAATGTTCAAATATTTTAGAAAGAAAATTAAAGATTAGATGCCAAGATGGCCAACTAGATAGCTTCTGCACAGCAAAGAAACCATCAACAGAGTAAACAGGAAACCTACAAAATGGAAGAATATATTTGCAAACTATGCATATGACAATGGCCTAATTTTCACTATCTGTGGAGAACTTAATAAGCCAAAAAACAAATAATCCCATTAAAAAGTGGGCAAAGGGCATGAACAGAAGACATACAAGTGGCCAACAAACACATGAAAAATGCTTATATCACTAATCATCAGAGAAATGCATATCAAAACCACAGTAAGATACCATCTCACACCAGTCAGAATGGCTATTATAAAAAAGTCAAAAAATGACAGATAGTGGTGAGGCTGAAAAGGGAATGCTTATACACCATTGGTGGGAATGTAAATTAGTCCAGTCATTTTGGAAAGCAGTCTGGAGATTTCTCAAAGAACTTAAAACAGAGTTAACATTTGACCCAGCAATCTCATTACCAGGTATATACTCCCACAAAAATAAATAATTCTACTAAAAAGACACATGCACTCATATGCTTATCACTATTCACAATAGCAAAGATGTGGAATCAACCCAGGTGTCCATCAATGGTAGATTGGATAAAGAAAATGTGGCACATATATACTATAGAATACTATGCAACCCCCAAAAAGAATAAAATCATGTCTTTTGCAGCAACATGAATGGAGCTTGGAGCCATATTCTTAAGTAAATTAACACAGGAATGGAAAACCAAATATTGCACATTTTCATAAGTAAGAGCTAAGCATTCAGCACACGTGGGCATATGTATAAATATGGAAACAATAGACCCAGTGGACTACTGGAGGGTAGAGAGAGGGTGGGATGCGTTAAAAAATTACCTATCTTGTACTATGCTCACTATCAGGGTAATGGGATATACCAAACCTAAGCATCATGCAATATTCCCATGTAACAAATCTGTACAAATACCCCTATATCTAAAAGTTGAAATTTTAAAAAAAACTAGAACCATACAACAGACCTCTTCCATCATTAGCAGTTTTAGAAATTTGGATAGAATACAAATTAATAGTGAAATCTAGATTTGATATTCTGGCTTATCTAGGTTAAGATCAAATACCTTAACCTAGATATTTGATCTTGGTTCTTTCTGATACTGAGGAAATTGTTTAACTTCTCCAGGCTTCTGTTTTCTTATATGCAAAATAAGATAATAATGGTACCTACCTTAGGATCATCCTGAGTATGAAACACAATGTAACATATGCAGTGCTTAGCATAAGGTCTGGCACATGAGAGTGTATTATTCTCCATTCTTCAAATTTATTATTGACAATTTGAGATGGAAGATAAAAGACAAAGAAGAAAGAGTACTGTGTTCATCAAGGGAAGAAAAAGCACCTACCCCCCCAAAAAAGAGAAGCATCTTGATATAATATGTAGTTTCTTTAACATTTCTATTACTGATGCCAGAACCTGTTTACAATTGCATTTTCTGTTAAGCCAACCAATTTCTTCTAAGCTACAAGAAATATTACTGTATGTGCAACTAATATTCTAAGGCATTTAGAAATTCAAATATCTACCCATTTCTCTTCACAAGTCCACCATTCACATTAGAACAAGGCATTAAGTTATTTGAAATGATTCACATCTCACAGAGAATGGCCTTTGTAGATCCTTTCTATTTTACTAAGGAAGACTATCTGAAAAATAGATATTTTATTAGGAGGAAAGATGGGAGAAGAAAACAAATTTGGAAGCATGGAATTATAATTGAGGTTAAAAGCTGTGAATATAATTAAAATAGAATATATTAAGGTTGAAAGGAGATGCCTGGAGGGAAAGGAGTACTCTCAAGGGTTTCTGAGAATGTTGTGCTCACCTGCTAATGTCTCACTTGCCAGGTCTTGACCCTGATGATAAGTTTTGGGGAATGATCTGTCTCTGAAATACTTCTTGACATGGTTTGACTGTGTCCCCACCCATATCTAATCTTGAATTGTAGTTCTCATAATCCCCATGTGTCACAGGAGGGACCTGGTGGAAGGTAACTGAACCATGGGGTAAGTGACCTCCATGCTGTTCTCATGACAGTGAGTTCTCATGAGAGCTGATGGTTTTATAGAGGCTTTTCCCCACTTTGCTCTGCACTTCTCCTTGCTGCCACCATGTGAAGAAGGAAGTGTTTGCTTCCCCTTCTGCCATGATTGTAAGTTTACTGATGCCTCCCCAGCCATGCTGAACTGTGAGTCTATTAAACCTCTATCTTTTGTAAATTACCCAGTCTAGGGCAATTCTTTACAGCAGTGTGAGAACGGACAAATATACTTCTCAAGTACTTCACACACATGTATGCACACTCCTGTCAGTGCATGCACACTATAACAAAGAGAGTAACTTCTGGGGAACAAGGACACCTCTGACAAAAGTTAAATGCAACTTTTTTCATCTTTTTCCTCACGATTGTCTTCAAAATGTTTGTATCAGGAATGCGCTGATAAATTTAGCACTAGGTGTGAGGGAGAGTTAGACAAATATATACTCCAGTATTCAAAGAGAAGCTTTCTCAGTGGACTAACAGCAGAGTTAATTTTCCTTCAGGGACACCTTTTTTAACAAAGAGAGACAAAGAGAGGGAAACAGAGAGGAAGAGAGAGAGAGAGAAATTAAAACAAAATAGCACTTATATAGGAAGAATATTCTCCAGAGGGAAGAGACATACAGTTTATAATGTCATGCACTTAATTAATTGCAGTTCAAACCATTCTCATTAGGAGTCCATTGTAAACCTACCAGCTTCAACAGTGAAAAGGGAGTAATTACAATGAAGCCCAGTCCTTGTCTCCTTATTGAGAGCTTTAAAAACTTTGCCACGGACATCTCAAGAGACTCCTCTCTTCACTACCCTCCTTTTGTTATCTTTGTATGTAAAAAAAGACTGCATTAAAATAAAATTCAATCTTCCCCTTTGGTTTTTCCATACTAACTTTACTACTAATTTTACACCTAAACTTCTAGAAAAGTCAGGGCACTTTCTGTACTTTAGGTCTAGAGTGATCAAAGGTTGTGTACTTGTCAGAGTTCTGAGTTGCAAACAATAGAAATGATGGATTGACATAAGCAAGAAAAGGAATCCATCAAAAGAATATAGGATAGAACTCAGAATAAACAGGGAGCTTGAAGAAGTAGACTTGAGCAGAATCCAGTGAAGATAATAAGCAACTTGGAGGCTGGATCAGTCTGCCTGGGACCCTGTTCCTCACCTGCTGGGCACACACTGCTCTTCATCACACTGTCAGCAGCTACAACTGCCATGCCAATGGCCCTTCCACTCGATAGTGGCACATGTGAGACTGTAGGTCTGAGCCATCCCCTCAAGATTCAAAGTCCTGGGTAGGAACATCAGATTGACTACATTGAGGTTATAGACCCTCCCTCTGTCTGCCAGAGGGGCATGCAGAGGGAATGCATATTCCTGCTCCTGTAGTGGAAGGCTAGGTCCTCTCTCTCACCTATTCTGAGTAGAGATAAAAAAAGAAGAGGATTAGATACTGAGTAGCCCAGTATCTACCCAGTCATCTACCCTAAGACCTCACCTCTCTTGACTTCTCATCCCCCCAACTATCCCAAGGACTGTGTTTCCTAAATTTCCAAACAACATGGGTGACAATAATATAAATCTAAAACATAAAATAAAATAAGGGACAAAGGATCAGCCTTGTTGGCCAAATGAATTGATCAAAACTATGGTCGCTCACAAAGAAGATAAGAACTGAAACCAAAATACTTTTCTGTCCCAGTGCTAAATAATTTGGGGTCAAAGTTTAAGTGCCTGCTTTAATGCTGAGCACACGGAGACCAAGCAAAACTAACTTACGTACTTGCTCCAGGAAATGTTTGCTTTTAGAAAAAAAGGCTGTACATGGCCTGATCCAGCTTATTCAGTAAGAGTAACAGTTCACTTATCAAGGCTCACTTTGAGAACCTCACTGCTCTTAGAGACGCCACTAATCCAAAACTGCTAGGCTCTAAATTCTACCTAATGCCAACTATTTTTCCACCTAGCAAGATTAGGCTCCCAGACCTGGCTATAAAACTCTACAAATATCTTCCCTTTACGTCCCCTTTCCGAAATACTACTAAGTTTAAAGGTGATATCCTCTCTTATTTCACTGAGACGAATACTTAGTTTCACTTGGTTCTGCCGGTGATCTCTTTTGGGGAGTCGGTTGCCAATAGAGGAATGGTTATACAAAGTGATCTGGAGATTCTGAAAGGCCCAAGTATCCCCACCTCCCACCATACTTGCCAAAACTTCCTATTGGATTGCCTGTGAGAAACAAAAGTTCATGAATTTTTAAAATTTATGTGTAAAATATTCCCAGTACCTCAAACTGTGTCTGACTAAGACTCAATAGATGAATTTGGATGAATGAAATTATAAATAAATAGTAAACTTTAATGTAATTTTATTGATTGGATAAACATTTATTTTTGTTAATAGAAACCAATGTGAGAGAAATAACCACAATTTTGTAAATCCAGAAATTCAAATTATTTTCACATTGTTTTCCAGTTCTCAGCCACATGCAGGCATATATTTTGCAGTGTATTAACTTTAACCTGGATATACTTGTGTATTTTGCTTTTCTCTTCAAAACATTCTAAATACTTCCATGTTACCATATACTTATCATAATAATCATCTTAATGACTATATCACAATCCATAAATATACATTTTCACTATCATTCATTCACTGTTTTGCCAACTGCAAAGGATGCTTTGACATATAGAGAAGTTTTATAGAAACACTCTCTTCTTAGTTTTTTCAGTGGATTGAACAGAACATACCAGAATTTATAAGTCAAAATAAGAAGATGTGAGTACTGGTTATTTGTTGCAGTTAATCCTCTGAAAATCAATTAACCTTGACATTTCTTCTTAAGACAAATGAAGGCTTCTCTGCTTGGGTCTCCTCCATTGAGTATAATTAAGACCCTGTGCTAAGGCACTGTGTGCATACGATATACTCTACAGTTGCCAAATCCTAGTCATAGATACTGTTTCAAACGGTGTAAATTAAACAAACAAACAAACAAAATGACCCAGACAAGGTCACCAAAGAGAAGAGAATAAAGAAATTGTGTGCACATATGTATTATATCAAGGTTCTTGGTTCCAGGTCTCAATCATACAACTCTATCAAATAGCCTTAAATAAAAGTAGCATGATCATAGGTTGCTATGAGTTAAAGTTGCAAATAATATGTTACAGCCAAGCTAAGGGCAAAACTATATGCACGTGCCTTTCTGTTGTTTCACTAAAGTCACAACAGAAACCCCATTTACAAAAGAATGTTTTCTACAAGTACAATTTTTCCACACTGAATTCAATTTTATTCTTTATTTTATTGCTAAAATTTGCAGCATGATGAACTGGAATAATGCTTGAATGCCAGAAATAGTATTTAAGAATATATAGGAAAGCAATACTGTTTAATTCAATTACTATTTCTAAGGACTAAAATTCTCAAAAGCAAACTCAAATGCTAATTCAAATTACCTAAGATGTTATTACTGCTGGCAAAATATTAGATATACAAATTGTTTAAAATAAACTAATACTTTGAAAATGATAATGCATATTTTTTAAAAAATCAGATCCTTCTCCATACTCCACAACCTGTAATAAATCTGGGAAACAGCTGAGTAATCTGGAAGATGCAGAAGTCCCGAAACACCAGAAGCTGCTATTCTCCAACAGATGCTGAAAGGTACTAGGAACACAAGGACACCATTACTGGGACTAGGACAACCCCTACGGTCTTTCCAAAAGACCTACTAGCTATGCTCAATGCTCAACTTCCTGTTCCCTGGTTTAACACCTGTCAGTCAGAGGACAGGTGGACCAATTATTGAAAATATTTTGGAGTGCTGTTTCATAATCATATGTCAGACAACCACCTGATACAGAGCTTCTTCCTCTCCCTGTGTTCTTTCAACTTCTTATCCCCATGTTGCACTGTGATTTCTCTTCCCTGTCTATCCTTCCACTCTCATTCTTTCCATATTATTCAGTCAGTTTCTCTGGAGCCCTTATTCTATGGCAAACAGACTTCACTTCATCCTCAGCCTTGCCAGCAAAAAGTCACCCCAGATCCCAACTTCCCTCAAATTTGGCTCTTCACTAAAGATGCCACTTCCCTGTGGTGGATTCAGGGTAGGGTACTCTGGTTCTCAATGCCCTCTCTGGGTCCCAAGATGAAATGGGTGCTCTCCTGGTTACTCACATTTACTTACTCCTCCACCTTCTTGTAAAAACTTCTCATTTGACATCTATGCCAATCAACTCTACTTCCTCATCTCTGATTTCTGCCAGTCTCTTTGGTTAGTTTCTCATTCATTGAAAACTGCCCACCTTTTTAATCATCTTGACAGCTTGAATCCTGCTGCAGTCCTGGGTGACTTTGATGTTGATGTGGAGGCATCACCTTATGCCCCAATCTCTCAATTCCTCAGCTACATCTTTTCCACAGCAGTCACCCTCTTCCCTGGCAACCTTCTACGTCTTGAACATACCTTAAATTACCTCTAGCACTTACATCTTAAAGTTCATTTTATCCTCTAGATATGATCTATCTTTTGTTTGCTCAGTTATTCTAATTTCACCTGTTTGATATCATAGAGATTTCTAGAGACCGTGAACACTTTCTATATCGGTATCTTCTTATATTCAGTCATTTCCATAACCAGCTAAGTTGCCACAATTCATCATTTCTTTCACTCTTTTTCAAATACCTTCAAATCCCTTGCCTTATTTTTCTTATATTACACCTGCTTTCCAATTTTAGATTAGTCCAACTGTTTGCCTTTTCAGCGCTTATATCATAGCTGCTTAGCACTACTGGAAAATATTACAAAATCTCACATATTGGTTACATGAAAAGTTAATGGTAAGTTTTATCAACTGTACCTTCAATTAGCATTCTGGTCTAGCCATGTTTTAGCAGTTTTTATTTATCTAAGTGCAGACACTCTACTTTAATCTCGTCCCTGGACTTTGACCTGCTGTTCTGTCTTCCTGGTACCATCTTCCTTTGGTCTCAGGTTAGGTGTCAGTTCCTGACAAGCCAAGGTGAGTTTTCTCCCCAGTGAGATTTCATATTTCTCCATTTGTCTGCAGTCATATTTGTACATTATATAAAACAAACAAGATTATAGTGGTCTACTTTCTTGTACGTGCCCTACTTGATTCAATCCTCTGTGAAAGAAAAGGCTGTGTTTTGTCTTGTTGAGCCTTGGGTCATCAGTGCATATTTCAGTATACAGCAAATATCAGATTCTCACTATTTGTTGGATGAATATAAAGTGAATACATTAATACATGACTAATGCATGATTGAGGGGATAAGTATATTTACCAGGATCCCTTGCATGTATGATTTTATTGTTTTTAATTCTGTTTTATAATATGTATATAAATACAGGCATACTTGTTTTATTGTGCTTTGCTTGATATGGTTTGGGTATTTATACCCTCTAAATCTAATATTGAGATTTGATTCCCAATGTTGGTGGTGGGCCTAGTGGGAGATGCTTGAGTCATGGGGGCAGAGCCCTCATGAATGGCTTGGTGCCCTCCCTGTGGTCATGAGTTACTGTGAGATCTGATTGTTTAAAAGAATGTCGCACCTGCCCTCCTCTCTTACTCCCTCTCTTGTCATGTGACACAGCTTCTCCCCCTTCACCTTCTGCCATGAATAAAAGCTTCCTGAAGCCTCACCAAAAGCCAAGCAGATGATGGTGCCATGCCCAGACACCCTGCTAAACCATGAGCCAAATAAATCTCTTTCCTTTGTAAATTAGCCAGTCACAGGTATTCCTTTATAGCCATGCAAAACAGACTAACACATTGCTTTATTACACTTCACAATATTGTGTTTTTAAAAATTGAATATGGTGGCAACTCTGCATCAAGCAAGTCTATTGGCACCATTTTTTCCAACAACATGTACTCACTTTGTGTTTCTAAGTCATATTTTGGTATCCTCACAATATTTTGAACTTTTTCATTATTATTATATCTGTCATGGTGATCTGTGATGAGTCGTCTTGGATGTTACTATTGTAATTTTTGGGATGCCACAAACCATGCCCATGTAAGACAGTAAACTTAATGGATTAATGTTGCATGTATTCTCACTGCTTCACCAACTGGCCATTCCCCAATTTCTCCCTTTTCCTCAGATCTTCCTATTCCCTGACACATAATAATATTGAAATTAGACCAATTAATAACCTTACAATGGCCTGTAAGTGTTCAAGTGAAAGGAAGAGTTACAGGTCTCTCGCATTAAGTCAAAAGCTAGACATAATAAGGCTTAGTGAGGAAAACATGTCAAAAGCCAAGATAGGCTTAAAGCCAGGTCTTTCGCACCAGTTAGCCAAGTTGTGAATGCAAAGAAAAAGCTTTTGAAGGAAATTAAAAGTACTACTCCAGTGAACACAGAAATGACAAGAAAGCCAAACAGCCTTATTGATAATCTGCAGAAAGTTTTAGTGGTCTGGATAGAAGATGAAACCAGCTGCAACATTCCCTTAAGCCAAAGCCTAATCCCAAGCAAGGCCATAACTCTCTTTAATTCAATGAAGTCTGAGAGAGGTAAGGACTGCAGAAGAAAAGTTGGATGCCAGCAGAGGGTGGTTCATGATGTTTAAAGGAAAGAAACCATCTCCAATACATAAAAGTACAGGGTGCACAAATTACCTATTTAACAAAACTGCATATTCCCTCTGAACCTAAAATAACAGCTGGAAAAAAAAGAGTGTGAAGTGAAGCAGCAAGTGCTGATGTATAAACTGTGTCAATTTATACAGAAGGTCTAGTTAAGATAATTGATGAAGGCAGCTACGCTAAACAACAGATTTTCAGTGGAGACAAAATAGCCTTCTACTGGGAGAAGATACCATCTACAACTTTCGTAGCTAGAGAGGAAAAGTCAATGCCTGGCTTCAAAGTTTCAAAGGAAAATCTGACTATCCTGGTAGAAGCTAATGCACCTGGTAACTTTAAGTTGAAGTCAATGTTCATTTAATATTCCAATAATTCTAGGGCCCTTGAGAATTGTGCTAACTCTACTCTCTCTGTGCTTTATAAATAAAAAGTAAGGACTGGATGACAGTATACCTGTTTATAGCATGGTTTACTAAATATTTAAGCACACTGTTGAGACATATTGCTCAGAAAAAAGATTCCTTTCAAAATATGACTGCTCATTGACAATGCACCTAGTCACTCAAGAGCTTTGCTGGAGACGTACAAGGAGGTTAATGTTATCATGCTGCTACCACAACATTCATTCTGAAGTCCATGTATCAAGGACTAATTTAAACTTTTAAGTCTTATTATTTAAGAAACAAATTTCATAAGGCTATAGCTACGTCAGATACTTATTTCTCTGATGGATCAGGGCAAAGTAAATTGAAAACCTCCTGCACAGGATTCACCATTCTAGATGCCATTAAGAATATTTGTGATCCATAGGCATAGGTCAAAATATCAACATTAACAACAGTTTGGAAGACATTGATTGCAACCCTCATGGATGACTCTAAGGAGTTCAAGAGGAGAAAGTAACTGCAGATGTGGTGGAAATTGCAAGAAAACTAGAATTAGAAATGGAACCTGAAGATATAAAGAAATTACTGCAATCTTATGATAAAACTTGAATGAATGAGGAGTTGTTTCTTATGGATGAAGCAAAGAAAGTGGTTTCTTGAGACAGAATCTACTTCTGGTAAAGATTCTGTGAACATTGTTGAAATGGCAACAAAGGATTTAAAATATTATATAAACTTAGTAGACAAACTAGTAGCAGGGTTTAAGAGGATTGACTCCAATTTTGAAAGAAGTTCTACTGTGGGTAAAATGCTATCAGACAGCACTGCATGCTACAGAGAAATCATTGATGAAAGGAAGAATCAATGGTTGTGACAATTTTCATTGTTGTGTTATTCTAAGAAATTGTCACAGCCACCCCAATCTTCAGCATCCACCACCTTGATCAGTCAGCAGTCATGAACATTAAGGCAAGACTCTCCACCAGCAAAATGTTTCTGACTTGCTGAAGGCTCAGATGGTGGTTAGCATATTTTTTTTTAGCAACAAAGTATTTCTTACTTAAGGTATATACATTGTTTTCTTAGAGACAATGCTATTGCACACTACAATATAGTGTAAACATAACTTTTATATGCACTGGAAAGCCAAAAAGTATGTGTGACTTGCCTTATTGTGATATTTGCTTTATTACAGGGGCCTGGATCTGAACCCACAATATCTCCGAGGTATGTCTGGTATATACCTTCAATAAATAAAGTTAGTCTGAATTAAATAATGTTGGAGAAATAAGAAAGCCAAAATCACATGTTAACTGAAACACAGAACAGTTAGTAGAGGAGTAAAGAGGGACACCACCTTTGAAATATGTGATCAAAAGCTGGGAAAGTTCTAGAAAGTGAATGGTAAAGAAGTACAGTATTTATGTATTATAAACTTTATATCGTAAATATTATTTATATATTATAAATTACATATTTAAAAAGTTTAAGCACTCTAAAGTTTTAAATTTCTACATATAGCTTTCACACAGCAAGGGATATGTGTGTGTGTGTGTGTGTGTATGTGTGTTTATGATAACATTTAGCACTAATCACAATTGTTTAGGAATTACATCACGGTAAAAATTCAGAACCCCGTGAGAAAAAGCCCTTCTGGGAATGTGGACAAAGGTCTCACCTTAACGAAGCTCAGAGCCACAAACTTCAGTGTAAATAATGCTAACCTATTAAATAAAGTTAATTCATCATCCAGAGATGTTGCATAGATGACTTCAAACAACATGACCAAATAGCATTTATTTTTGTTCAATTCCTCAGATTTGAAATAATCTAAAAATGCCTGGCTCCATCTACTTCCTTTCAACTGGAGGGCAGATTCTAAATGAATGAGAGAAATGGGATGATAAATAATATTTAAATTCTCAGTTCTAGAAAGAATTCTAAGTAGCTAGAATTTTTTTTTTCTTTTTGGTGGGGGGCATGTGTGTTTAACCCAAGAAGTGATATATTTTTTCTATAGTTTGTTTTCTATATACAGTTTTTTTAAGAAACCTTTTGTCATTTTGCAGTTCTCATTTATACAGAAAAACAGTTTGATTACTTCATTCTTTAATGAATTTCAACTGAAAATATATTTTTTGTTTTGGATTTCTCCAAGCGATGCACTCTGGTCATATTAAGTTTGAATCAGTATTATACATTATGCAGTACATAATAATTAAACAAATATAATTTGGTCAGAATGTTTTTACCTACTTTTTTCCATAAACACAAATACTGTAAAACAGAATGAAAATGCTTTTAAAGAATTATAAGCTCTCCTTAAACACTTCAGTGATTCACAATTCTGCATTATGTAAGGAGGGTCAGGCAGAGCAGTGTTGTAGCAAAGAAACTATCTGTGGAATGGAACCATTATTATTCAGTGATGGAAACAATCAAAGGAAAGGGCTTTGTTGAGTTCTGCCTTGTGCTTAATATAGTATTGTTCCCTAGCACTTTTCACGGTAAAATAAATGCTTCCCTGGGTTCGCTTTAAAAAATATGGGATTCCCCAGCCAATCTATGTTACTAAAACAAGTCACATTGGCACAAGAAAGTTTTGAAAATAGGAACCAGTTCCTCTGATGTTGGTGAACACAAAAGTTGCCACCCTCTTCAGTGTTTTTAAGAATGTGGGAGCCTGGTGAAATAGAAGCCTTTGATATACAAAGGTAAATCTTCCCCTGATACATGCTGCTTTACTGACACACAGATATAAAGTAAAATACTGTGGTATAGTATCAGTCCATTCAGCATATCCTTAATGAGGACACCAGAAAGTACTACAAGAATGAAAAGGTACTGTGATAGCCTGAAAAAGACATTGGAGTTTAATCTTGATCTTATTATTTTGTAAACTGAAGGCATGGCAGATATAGCATAAACCTTTTAGAGATTCTACGATAGGTGAGAAAAAAGTCAGCAGTTTTTCACTGCTTATTTTAGATTAGATTCAAGAATTGCCCTGATTCTGGAAATACGATGATTTTTATCCAGATATTTTAAAGTGCTCCATCAGTCTTAGATTCTAATTTTAATCTTGAAAATCACAAATTTGGGGCCAGGCATGATGGCTCACGCCTGTAGTCCCAGCACTTTGGGAGGCTGAGGCGGGCAGATTACATAAGGCCAGGAGTTCGAGACCAGCCTGGCCAACATGGAGAAACCCCGTCTCTACTAAAAATGCAACAAAAATAGCCTGGTGTGGTGGGACATGCCTGTAGTCCCAGCTACTTGGGAGGCTGAGGCAGGAGAATCGTTTGAGCCCAGGTGGCGGAGGTTGCAGTGAGCCGAGATCGCGCCACTGCACTCCAGCCTGGGTGACACAGCAAGACTCCCTTTCAAAAACAAAACAAAACAAAAATAATCACAAATTTACAAATTGTAAAGCAAAGACAGATATAGTTAAATCAGAACAAGGCTTTAAAATGAAAGGATTGTGACATTTTGTGAGTATCCCGAGAAGTTTAGATAAACACCACAATAATAAATTGTATTTAAATCAATCAAAACCAAAATAATCCAGTTTTGTCTGCTTAGTATGTATCTTCAAGATTATTGGAAGTATTGTTTCCCAATTTTCTTTTAAAATTTCATCTAGTTCAAGAATACTATATTTCTAGAGAATGTTTCACAATCACAATTATGTGTTTTATTTTCAATTTGGGAAACTTTGCCTAGCGAGTTATAGATCTTCCATATAACATTCAATCAGAACTTAGATAAATCTGTTGAAGCTTGAACACATATCAAATATGAAGGTATAGGCTTCATGGTAGACTGTGAAATACAATCTTTAACTTTATAAACCCTTATATCCAAAATATTTAAAATATGAAATGCCCATTAATACCTTCTTAAGTTTAAAAGACCAAATTTGAAAGATCAGATGTGTCTGATCCAGACTTCTGTTTTTCTTTTTTTATTTTCTGTTTGGATTTTGATTCAGTAACAAATTGCTGAAAATAATCTTTTTTTAATGTTCACTCTAACGTACTGTTTGTACTCAAGAACACAAGATGAAGAGTGGTTAGTCAAAGAATCCAATGTCTAACTGGCATCTGGGACCAGTCCCTCTGTGAATAGCACACAAATCAAGGAAATAGTTCTGGAAGATCCTTGTAAAATGAACCCTTGTATGACTAAAGTAATTCTTCTCTCTCTGTTGGGTAGTAAAATTTATCCCCAAAAGTGACCATGTGTTCTTTTACATTCTTTTCATTTTCTTTTTTTTATAGGACATAGTGATACGATGGTACACAGTGTACTTCTTCAGAGAGGTAATAGGATACTAGGGATGAGAAAGTGTTTGTAACATTCTCCACCCACCCATATCCCTGAATATACATCTATCCAGAGGGGTGTCATCATGTCACAAGGCGATAAGTTGCTTCTTGGCTCTCATTTTATTATAGCAGATGCAGCAATGAAACATAAGTAGAGAGTTTTATTGCTACCTCCCCCACCCTTTCTTTGTTTCCATAACTTCCCACCTGTGCACTGGGAATTATTTCCACATGTGTGGCAAGCTAGACTCTCCTTAGATTGTCTAGGGGCACATGGACCACATGGGGGAATGTAAGCCAGTGCCCAAGATAGGACTGAAAGGAGATCCTAATTCTGAGGATTCTGAGCAGGAAACTATTTAGAAGTCAGCAAGGTTGTAGAAGAGGTGAAGCAGAAGTAGGGAAACCACCATTCTCGTTCCAAACATAACTGAACAGCACTTGAAAGCAAGACATGTCTGTGGGAAGATGCCAGATACAGACTTCTGAACACAAATGTCACAAGTCCATAGTAACTGTAACTTTCTGAAACAGGAGCCAATTTCTGGTTGACTCCCAAATCGGCTAGAACATCCATCTCTACCCCAAGAGTTATTTGTAGAGGATCTCTGAAGCCAATTCCAATAAGTAAACAAACATTAACAACAACAAACATTATTTGTTCTAGTATTTTCCCAGTATAGGAGTAGTAGTTTTTGATGTTATATATTAAGTATTTACAATATGTGAAAAATGGGGATAAGTATTATATCATTAGAACAAACCCATGAGGTAGGTGCTCCCATTTTTCCTACTTTTGCTTTTGTAAAATTAGGAACTTGGAGTGGTTAAGTACCTTCACAAGGTGGTACAGCTAGTAGGTGGGAGGCAGGACTCAAGTTCAGACCATCTATGTCCAGAGCCCCAACTCTTGTCCACTCACTACCCGGCTATCAGCCACCATAAGCATGCTATTGCTTCATTCTCAACTCTTCTCTGCCTGCTCTCTTAGTGCTTGGATGTTTTATTTGCCACCATCCAATATTCAAGGGACCAGCTATCCTTGTCTCCAAGTGAAATTGCTCTGTAGGTTAAATGTCATTCTTGTTTTCCCCTTATTAAGATGGGCCCACTTCTTGCCTTACAGTTTCTTCTCCCTGCTCCACACTTCCATCATTATTTCATAGGTCCTTAGGGTTACCAACATATTCAAAGTAAAGAGAAAGTAAAAATTCAAGACACTGTTTAGAACAAAATATTCACTTTATAATACACATGTCTAACAAAAGACTCATGTCTAGAATATACAAAGAGCCCTCAGAAATCAATAAATAAAAGAAAAACTGAACAAATGTCTGAATGAGCATAAGACAAAGAAGATATCCAAATGTTCAATAAACACATCAAAAAGTAAGCGATATTCCTACTCATCAGGGAAATGTAAATTAAAACCACAGTCAGATACCAGTACACATTCACCAGAATGACCAAAATGAAAAAGACTGAAAATACTAAGTGTTGGTGAGAATATAGAACAACTGTACCTTGTACGTATTGCTGGTGGGAAGGCAAAAGAGTACAACACTTTAGAAAATAAATATTTGCCTCCTTATGACTCAGAAATGCTACTTCTGGGAATATACCCAAAAGAAATGAGTGCATATGTTCACAAAAAGACTGGTATAAGTGTACACAGCAGCTTCATTCATAATCCCCTCAAACTAGAAACAACCTAAATGTTCATTAGTAAGAGTAAAAATAAATAAATTATGGTATATTTATGCAGTAAAAAGAACAAGCTGCTGAGATATACACAAACATGCATTTCTTTTCTTTTTCTTTTTTTTTAAAAAGAACATTTCGACTAATAGAAGCCAGACACAACAAGTACATACGGTACAATTCCATTTATGTGAGGTCCAAGGGGAGGCAAAGTAACCTTTAGTGATAAGTTGAGAAATAGGATGGTGACTATGTGAGTGTATAAATACATAATAATTCAAGATGTACAATGCATATAAATTATACCTTAATAAAAGGATTTTATAAAAGGTAACAGATAGAAAATTATTTAGGAAGAAAATATGAAAAACTGACTTTCCAAATTACTTCTATGCCATGTTCATAACATTTCAAGTCACTAAGAGCTGTCTCTCTTACTTCGAGGAAGGTCAGTAAACAACGGTGAAGCCTGAATGAGTCTACCCTGTATGGAAAGTTAACTGGCAGAAGAATTCAGGGTTATAGACATCCCAGGTCTTAATAATTCTGTTTTGGGTTCATTTACGGTTTCTAAAGTTTGCTAAATCACAACACACACAATCTAACAGTTTGGGCACACTCAAAAGAAATTGTTAAAAACTGTACATTTGAACACATTCGCATTGCTTGGGAAAAAAACTCAAAGTAGAAATACGGAAGTGTGAGTAACTAAAAGTTCTTTTGAACTCAGTCTCTTGACCCAAGTACTTCATGAGGAAGCTAATAGCTGTCATCTACAACACTTATTTTTGCAGGCCAAAGTTCTATTTCAGAAACTAATGATTCTCAGGGCCATACCGTGGCTTTCTAAAGTGGTGGAACAAGTCTCTAGACCCACTGCCTGACACTTGACAAACCAAATATCTGGCATACTGATACACCAGAAGAAAGATCAAAAGGCTATGATGTTAAGAAAGAAAGGAAAATGAATCTGGAGGGCATGAAAAGTCACCTTTACCATCAAAGATTTGCAATTGCTAAGGTCTTGTCTCAGCACAGGTTGACAATTGGACTTAAAGGCATACTAACTTTTAATAATGGGGAACTGGGCTGGAGACAACTCAGTTAAAATAGGGTAAATTTCCCATTAGTTCTTTCTGACAGCTGTGAAGGAATCGGGCTCCTAGTTTACTGAAATGGCTACAGAATAAAAGCCCAAACTTTACCTTCTATTTCTCCTTCAAAGCTTCGACATTCCAGAAAATTATACTCCTGATTTTTCTTTCCTCAATATTCAATTCACAAATTGTTCTGGCTTCCAAATGTAATAACAATACCTTTAATATGTACTCAGTTTGGTTCTTGTTGATTGGCCATTATTGTCTATTGTTTCTTTTGAAAAGAAACCCTTGTTCCATCTCTCAAAAAGAAAAATTATTTTCTTCATAATATTGGATAAATTTGTAAATAGTAAGCATGATATTGCTTATATAGTCACTCCTTGGTATATGTAGGGGATTGGTTTCAGGACTATCACATGTACCAAAATTCATGCATACTCAAGTCCTGCAATTTGCCCTCTGGAACCCACATATATGAAAATTCAGTCCATCTGTATACATGAGTTTCACATCCCAAGAATACTATATTTTCCATTTGTGTTTGGTTGAAAAGAATCCTCATATAAGGGAACCTGTGCAGTTCAAACCTGTATTGTTCAAAGGTCAATTGTACTTGATTCTTAGACTTTTAATGAAGACGGAAATAAATTTGAATCAACAGAGATGCTGTGATACAGATAATTCTGAACCCTGAAGTTCCTTGGCACTTGGAGACTGTTTTTAGCAATACATTCTCCCTCTGCCACCCAGGCTGGGGTGCAGTAGCAGGATCTTGACTCACTGCAACCTCTGCCTTCCCAGGCTGAAGCGATCCTTCTGCATCAGCCTCCTGAGTAGTTGGGACCACAAGCACAAGCCACCACACCCAGCTATTTTTTTTGTATTTTTGATAGAGATGGGGTCTTGCCATGTTGCCCAGGCTTGTCTCAAACTCCTGAGCTCAATAAATCCCTGCCTCAGCCTCCCAAAGTGCTGGGATTATGGGCATGAGCCACTGCACCCAGCTCAAGATTTTAGATTACACACAATGTCCAACTACCTAGAGATATATTAGGTATATTGCATCATTTTATTTTAAGGGCACATGAGATAACACCAACTCAAAATGAGAAATCATGGTTTGCAACCAAAATTTTTGAGATACCAAAGCTAATTGAATACATCAGGGCTTTAAATTGGTACATTTTAATTTTAATTATAATCTCATCTTCCACAAGTGTGAAGAAAGTAAGATAACTATTCTAAGATAACCTGCTGTATAGTAAACAGTTAATCAGGACTGTGTCAATTAAATATAGAAAGGTCTGCTTGAAACACGGGTCTTTAGTGGACTTTAATTTCAGGAGTTATCCACCATTCTGTAAATGGTAAGAGTGGCTCAATTTGCCTAAATTGTCTGTGCAAATAATGTGGTTTATGCTGAATATCCACTTTCCTTCTGGAAATCTGGAACTTTGTATATCCTAGGCAGAGGGTACCTAAGTGACTGGCCTCCAGTAAAAACTCTAGGTACTGAGTCTTTAATAGGCTTCCCTGGTAAAGGCATCCCTGGTGAACACATTTCACATGTATTGTCTCAACTCATTACCAGAGGAATTAAGTGTATCTTGTCTTACTTCACTTGAGGACTCTTGGAAGCTTACGTTTGGTTTCCTCCAGATTTTGTCCCATCTACCTTTCCCTTTGCTTATTCTGCATTGAATCCTTTTGCTGTGACACATCAGAGCCATGAATATGACTATTTTCTGAATTATGAGAGCTCTCCTAGCAAATCGTTGAACCCAAGGGTAGTCTTGGGAACCCTGGATACACCTGATATCTGTGAATTTTCTACACAGACAGAACAGCAGCAATGTTAGTTCCAAAGAAAGGAGAAATAGTTTCAGGGGAACAGCATTTTTCAAAAAATATTCTGGTCAAGCTGTTATAAAATTCCCATCTGCTTTAGTATGAGTTTGATCAAAGTGCATGCATTCTTCTTTAAACACATAGCTCAATTACAACAACAGAAACAAAATATATTTCCTCTTTTCATTGCTTCAGAGTGAATATTTGTTGTCTTATTATTTATCTAGTAGTATTTTCCTCATACCTTTTCCTAACACAGTTCCCTTAGACTGGTCAATAACAAGTAAAACAGCTAAATTCAGTATCTTTGAGTTGAGTTACTAGTCAAATTTCCTCTGAGCATAACCTTCCTAACTTTAACAAGATCCAAAAAGGCATTTTCCCTAGAGATGCCTTTAACTTGGCAGACAATGTGGGAGCATCACATTTGTAGCATAGTAATTGTTTTGTTCTTGTAGTTTTAGCAAATGTTCAAGAGTCTATATATGCATGGCCCACTGGCTTCATCCTCTTTCCTTTCTATCCAGGCTTCTTAAAAATGCAGCTGGTCACAAGAACAAATAATGGATGTGCCCAATATCCTTACTTTCTTTCACAATTTTTAACCTAGTGACATTGCTTTAAAGTGTAAAACCCCATTGATAAACAATACGAAAAAGAATAAAAACAAAAACCATACCCTGCAAAGTAGGAAATAAAAATGTTACATGACGGAGATGTGGCTGTGGCTGACTCCTCTGTAAGTACTAATACTAAATAAATTTACCTTATACTGGGAGCTGAAATGGCATTCTGGTAAGCAATACTTCGAAATGTCAAAGGCAAAATTTTTAGACTCATGAATACCATTGCATATTTCTTTTGATTCTAATTACAATACAATCTATTCTTGATGCCAAATTCATTTTGCATCAGTGAACATTTCCTATTGTTTCTAGACATGTATCACTACACGGTAATTTGTCCATTAGTTCTCGTTTGTTAAAATTTTTTCTATCAAGTCACATATGGCCAATATTAATTTTCCAAGTACAACTGCCCTTTTGCAAATGTTTATTAGCATTCACCAATACATTTTCAGCTCTTCTTTGTAAAACAATTTCACTAAAATGTCTCCTCCTGCAGATATAGATATGTCACCTGAGAAATTCATCCCTTTTTTTTTACTCTAGAAACCCCACTGTTCTCCCACTCAAATCAAGCAATGAGCCACAAAAACTCAAAAGACCACAGATAACAATCACATCTAAAATATAAAATGGGGAAGTGACATCTTGAGGGCACTCACCCACTGGAGTCTGCAGAAGTGATAGCAATCAGTGGCAGAATCTTCAGGGGGAGGCTGGTTGGTCGTTGAATGTTCTCTGATTCACTTTTCAAGTCAGCTTGTTCCAACTGTCTGAAGGCGAGAGGGGGAAGCTGAATATTGCGACATGAAAGTCTCCGGACAAGATAGGGTTCCATTCCGTGGAAAGGGTCTTCCTCTTCATTACTGGAATGTAGTGTTTCCTCAGAGGCCTGAAGTAATAGTTCAAGAAAGTACATATAATCAACAAAAGTCACAGTGTTTATCCCTTACATAATGCTTAATACTTTCCTGGGAAAGAAAATGTATAAGTAAAATTTATACATGAAAAAATGCTATCTGGAAAACAGTGACATTAAGTGAATGATATTTGATTCACTAAAATCTAAATTTATATTTAACATAGTAAATTTGTTTACCAGGTGTGGCTTGGTTAAGACAGTTACCTAACATCTTTAGTAATCTTAGACTTTATTAGCTTTGTGCGTGGATTCTATAAAATCGAGGATAAATCAAAATGTTTTTATAACTCCTATGAAATGAATTGCAAACATCATTAAATACATATCTTGACATATGCATGTGTCATATATATACAGTTATGCATCACTTGACAATGATCCATTCTGAGAAATGCATCATTAGGAAATTGCCTTGTTTTGTGAACATCACAGTGTATTTACACAAACATAGATGGTACATTGTAACTGTACTAAATACTGTAGGCAATTATAACACAATGGGAAATATTTGTGTATTTAAGCATATCCAAACATAGGAAAGATACAGTAAAAATACAGTATTATAATCTTATGGTCACCATGGTATGTGTGGCCCATAGTTGACTAGAATGTTATATAGCACATGACTATATTTATATATATTTTTCTTACATGCATGCCCATGAAAAGAGAGGAAGAAAAAAAGTCCTGTTTTTTCCTGCATATTTAAGGCCATATTTGAAACATATGTTTTCATATGTCACATCTTACTCAGATATACTCTTGACAATTATTATAAGACTGAGAGGGTAGTAAGAAAAAAAAGGCTTTACAAGAAACTTGAGGATGCAGTAGATCTGTATTTAAGTTACAACTCAGCAGAACTTTGCAAATTTGATCCATGTTATTCACATGCAAAGGTAAACCCAGGTCAAAATGTAATATTTTGATTCTAGTTGAGAAAAATATACTATCACATGAGCAATAATTATTTCCAAATGGCTGGAAAGTCTACTCTAGCAATATTTATTATATCCACATATTGAGAATTATAGAATCACCAAATGTTATAACATGCTTCTATAGAGTGCTGGGTTTTTGAATCTTTGCACTGCCACTTTACTATTTGTATTGCTAGAGTGTTGCTTAGTCTCTCTAAGGCTTATGTTTCTTTATTATAAAAATGTGACTAATATTTACATACAAGAATTAAATGAGACCATGTACCTGATGTGCATAGTTCATTACCTGCATTGTGATTAGCACTCATATATGGCAATTTCCTTCCCTTCTGAGTTTTACAGGTGAAGAAACTAGCCCAGGGAGGGAAGTTTATATTTCCCAAAATTAACCCATTGGCTGAAAGTTAGAAATTCATCAAGCTTGGAATATCCAGCCTTGTTTATTACACTCCTTAGTATACAGCTATCTTTGGGCAAGTAACTTAGGCTCATTGAGGTTGTTTCTCCATCTGAAGACTGAGATAATAATATTTACCTCTCAGAGTCACTGTGTGGACCAAATATGTAAAGTATTTGAAGCACCAATATCTGGCAAAGAGTTTGCACTCAACAAAATGGCAGCTATTATTATAATCCAGGGTAATTTCCCCTTTCTTCATAGCACTATGCTGTCTTTGAAGATCATTCTTCATATTGGTTCCCAACTAGAAAATTTTTGTCTTCCTGATTTATATCTTGAAAAAGGTGAAAGGACGTGAGATGGTGGACTCTATCCAACCTTGGGTTGTATTGTCCAGTTGTACAGACAAACAAGACAATAGAAGGGCACTGAGAAGGTTTAAAAAAAAGAGGTGAAAGCTAAAAAGGAAGTTCATTTATTTCAAATCCTAAATTCTGAGATGTTTTATAAAACATCAATAATAATGACTAATATTTACTGAGTCCTTATTAAGTAGTGCTGTGTTTTACATATACTGTCTCATTTAATTTTTACTAAAATCCTATGAGTTAGTTCTTCTTACTTTTCCCATTTTACCCATTAAAAACCCCAGAGACCTATCAAATATCATGCATTGGCCACACAGCCACATGGCTAGTGAGGTGATTAATCATCTTACTTCACCTGGGACCTTTTGATTTCAGCACTCAAAGTCCTATGTCCAGGGAAACCCCAGAGTCCCAAGGAAACCAGGATGATTGATCACCCTACATGTCAGGATCCAAACCCAAATCTCTTCTAGTTAAAACTGGAGCTAAAAGCCACTATGCTGCACTACCTTAACAAGTATAGTCACCGGCAGAGTGAGTATTACTAGAAAAGAACAGAACACACACTAATTGATCATAACTCAATAAGCTTCACATTTTCATTTGAAAAATTAAACAGAACTGAGATGACAGCAGCCCTACATAAACATTAGAAATGAATGACAATCTGTCATTAAATGAGAGGATAGAAATTTTATCCCCTGTTCTGCCAGTAACTACTCAGGTGGTCTTAAGAGGTGCCATTGGTTGTTAAAAAATCAGAGCACTTCATAACTGGAAGGGGTCTTAAGGTTTATTTTGTATAATGTCTTGATTTTTTGTCTGCAGAGACTAAAGAAAAGCAAGGTTAAGACCAGCAGATCTGGAACAGGACTGGGAGTCTGAATTTTAGCATGCACCACCTACGATCCCAATGCAGAGGCTTTGAACATCACATTTTGAAAAATAATGGCTTGGAGACATTAGAAACACTATATTTTCCCCATCATCTTCTTGAAATAATGCCATTTTCTGGCAACAACACAATGTACAAATTGCTATTTGTATATTGCTATTGCTATATACAAATAACTCATTCCAGATCTGCTGGTCTTAACCTTGCTGGTCTTTAGTCTCCATAGGGATAAAATCAAGAGGTTATACAAAATAAACCTTAGCAACACTTCCAGCTATAAAATGCTGATTTTGCAACAACCAATGGCAAATCAATGTTTCTGTCAGATAACAAATATAGAAAAAAACAGAAAGCATATGCACTTGGAACAGTCTTAGCTTTTAGATTGGGAAAGTGAGCCTCTGTGTACTTATGTACCTAGGAAGTTCCTCTAAGAACAGAACTTCATTCCTGGATTGGAAACAGGTCTTGATTAAGTTAATGACTTATGTGTTGTGATGGTTAATACTGAATGTCAACTTGATTGGATTGAAGGATACAAAGTATTGTTCCTGGGTGTGTCTGTGAGGGAGTTACCAAAGGAGATGACCATTTCAGTCAGTGTACAGGGAGAGGCAGACCCACCCTCCATGTGGGTAGGCACCATCTAATCAGCTGCAAGCACAGTTGGGTTAAAAGCAGGCAGAAAAACATGGAAGGACTGGAATGCCTGAGACTTTTGGCCTCCATCTTTCTTCTGTGCTGGATGTTTCCTGCTCTTGATCATCAGACTCCTGTTTTCAAACAGTTGGACTCTTGGACCCACCCAAGTGGTTTGCCAGGGGCTCTCGGGTCTTGGGCCACAGACTGAAATCAGCTTTCCTACTTTTGAGTGTGATGAGAATTATAGAATCATCAAATGTTGTAACATGCTTCTATAGAGTGCTGGGTTTTTGGATCCTTGCACTGCCACTTTACTTACTTTTGAGGTTTAGGGACTTGAACGGGCTTCCTGGCTCCTCAGCTTACAGACCACCTATTGTGGGATTTCACCTTGTGATCATGTGAGTCAATACTCCTTAATAAACTCCCTTTCACATATACATCCATCCTATTAGTTCTGTCCCTCTAGAGAACCCTGACTAACACATGTATAAATACTATTCTTCTGGATGAACATAGAAAAGAAGAACAAAGGATGAATCTAGCAAAGCTTCAGTAGCACTAAATATAGCTGGCCAAAGTTAACATCTTTTTATAAGCATTTAGCTGCCTACTCTGGGTGTTAGCATTGCAATTGCAAAAATGCTTTATGTAACTGAGGTTATCTGTTGAATGACTTAATGTTTGTGACATTCTCTTTTAGATAAAACTGCCTCAAGAGGTAACTTTTCTGAGATAATTATCTCTACTAAAAATGACGTTTACACCCATGCTTACACTCTGTTAGTTTAAACCCACTTTCTATTAATACTTTTACCTTTATAACAAAAATGATAAAGCACTAGAGGGCTATATTCTAACATTTTCCATTCCAAAACAGTATAAGAGGCTTTTTCACACTCTAGATCAATGTGTATCAGTTATGGTTCAGAAATAAAAAGAACAACCTTATCAAGTACAAGGCAAGAGGTTAAATGTCCTTATTTTGGAGAGAGATGTAAAACTAATTGCCAGAGCAATAAGTATTTTATATTATTGTTAGAAAATGGCATTATGGCAAGGAGATGATGGAAAAAGATAGTATTTCTAATGTCTCCAAGTCATTATTTCTCAAAATGTGACATTGAAACCCTCTGCATTAGAATCATAGATGGTGCCTGCTAAAATTCAGACTCCTGGGTCTTATTCCAGATCTTCCTAAACACAATCTCTATGAGTAGGGCTTATGAATCTGAATAAGTCACCAGTATCATTCTAGTGCATATTAAAGTTTGAGAACTAATGTTTTTGACATTTTAGACACAGTTTAATAAAATTGTTTGGTAAATATCTAAGCACAAAGATGTTCACTGCAGCTCATTTATAATAACAAATAACTGGATGTAATCTAATTGCTGCACTGAAGGATTGACTTAGTAAATGTTGATACATCATATGATGAAATACTATGAGACTGTTAAAATAATGTAGAAGAATACATAATCATGTAATGATACAATGTTGAGTGGGAAGAACAGATTATAGAGTGATTCATTTTTATAAAACAATAATATCAAAACAAAACAAAAAAGTCACATATTATATTCATAAAACAATTCTTTAAAGATGTATCCTAATTCTCTAAAATGGCTCTCCTGGTAGTACTGGTAATAATTCTCTTTTAGTATCTTTATTAATTATTACCTTCTATATTCCCTATAATAAAAATGTCTTGTTTTTCTATTTTAAAAGTCTAATAAAAGTCATAATAATAAAATGATACAACATTCACCTTGCTATTGATGGGACTTAGAAATATCTCATATTCAGCTTCAAGATACGCAGTATCAAAATAAAAGAAATGCTAACATATTGAAATAAATTTAATATGAACCTGCTACCTTGTAGTAAAATAAAATTATATTCAATAATTAGCCAACTTATATGGAATAATTGACAACCAAATAACTTTAATGTTATGCTTTTTACTGTTAGGACAAATATCTTTCTGAAATACATGCCTAAAGTAAGTAATTCCATAATAATTGACGCTTACAATCGATGAATGTTAAATTTATTATCATTATTTTCCTTTTTGTTTGTTTCAGTTTCTATCCAAGGTATTTAATTAATTTCTTTGTTTAATTTTTTTCTTTCAAAAGTAGATAGCAAACTACTTAATGGCCTTTAAAACACAGACATGCACATCACTGGGGTTAAATAAATTTCTGTGGTTCTTAATAATCTCACGGTCTCTGGCACTTATTTCATATATATATAGAGAGAGGGTAGAAATAAAATTTCTATAAGAAAATCCCCTTAAAATGTGTGTGTGTATATATATATACACACACACTATATGTATACACATATATATACACATATACATACATATGTAAACATGTATATACATACATATATGTACATATATGGGCATTGCAGGAAAGAATGTTTCTTTCTGGGCATGCAGTGAGACCACATCTCCAGACTCCCTTACAGGTAGCTATAGAGATGTCAGTGAGTGTTACATTACATGTTCATTGATTATAAGTTAAGGAAATGTGTATGTGTCTGTATATGTGCCACTTTCAGGCCTGCCACATAAAAACTTTGTGAGTACAACCCCCTATTTCTCTTCCCCTCTGTAGCCCCTCACCATGTGTTGAAGATGGTAGAGCCACAAGATAGAAGCTATGGTTTCTTAATCACTATTTACAAAAGAGACACTTGCCAATCAGAAACACTTATTTTGGAGTACATGAGCCACAGATAATCTTCTGTTGGGGTAATCCACAAACATTTGGTGTTTCCTTGTTACAGGTAGTGCTATATTTTATACATATATCTTTAAAGGAGTTTAACCTATCTTAGTTGTGTTTCCATTCCTATTAATTTCTCAATTAATCATTTATTGAGCACCTACTACCTTTCATGTTTGTGTCGGGTACTGAAAATGCAGAGATGAATTAGGCACCTCCTTTTGCTTAGGCACTTACAGTTCATTTGAGATAAAATATAATAGACAGATAATCACCAGTATATGATCAGAGCTGTAACAGAGAACTTAGGGTTTACTGGAGTACATAACACTTTTGCAAGTTGAAAGAAAGTGCCAGCCAGTTGTGACATCGACAAAAAGAGAACATCTGGACTGTCACAGACAAAAAAATAAAAAAAAGATGTAGATCACCCCATAAATTGGTCATTTATTTTTGCTTTCTGTCTATCTACTTCTCCAGTCATTTTCATTTAGTCTCATTGCTGGTTCCTCAATTAGCTGTCTTTAAAACCTAGGCGTTGTCCAAGCTGCTATCCTTCAACCATTTCTCTTTTCTTTTCTTTCTTTCCTTTCTTTCCTTCTTCTTCTTCCTTTTTTTTTTTTTTTTTTTTTTTTTAATGGAGTTTTACTCTTGTTGCCCAGGCTGGAGTGCAATGGCACGATCTCAGCTCACTGCAACCCCGCCTTCCAGGTTCAAGCGATTCTCCTGCCTCAGCCTCCCAAGTAGCTGGGATTACAGGCACCCGCCACCACGCCGAGCTAATTTTTTTGTATTTTTAGTAGAGATGGGATTTCATCATGTTGGCCAGGCTGGTGTCAGACTTCTGACCTCAGGTGATCCACCCGCCTCGGCCTCCCAAAGTGATGGGATTACAGGTGTGAGCCACTGAGCCCGGCCTCATTTTTCTTTTCAATCTGCCCACTCAGGTTAAAAATATCATCCAAGACAATGAATACAAATATCTTCTGCCTTTTTATTTATGACACCAAGTCAGCCTTCAGCCTGAAAAATGTAGGAGAGTGATCTGCCTATGTGACTGTTCACTGTTAGCCTGTACACATGGACACATCTGGAAGGAAGGGAGCCAAAACAACTTTTGTACCCCTAGTACTTAGCCAGTGCCTGGAACAAACCATATGCTAAATAAACCTTGCTGAGGAAAGAGTGAAGCATATAGACATACTCATCTCCATGTCTTCAACTGCAAGAAATTGGGAAAGAGGAAATGGTATTAGACATTGGTGTTACTAGCAATGTTGTATTATAACTATTATTTTAAGTCAGACATGAAGTTGAAACACATAATAGGGAATTTCTATAAAAATTCCAAAACTTCAGCCACTCAAACTGGTTGGGTCTCTCCCCATGTTCAAATACTCTCAAATATATAGACATCATGATTAAGTATTTTCACCTATTTTGTTTTAAATAAGAATGAAAGATTTCAGGCACTCAAGTGCTTTCAGAGGGCCTACACTATGCAGAGCATTGTAAAGGTTAGCATGTTAAATAGTCAGATAAGTCCAGGAAGAAGACAGTTGTAGGCAGAGGATGGGTTTTGTTTTATCACTTCCAATGTCACGTTCCTTTTTTACCTGTCCAATTAGTTTGGTGCAACATTAAGTTCTGTAAAAGTAAAATTTCCCTGTATCTAAGTTTGTAGTATAAACAAGATAATATTAGTGACTCTTCAAGGACTAGGATACAATTTAATAGACTATTATCACAGTTGATTAAAAGTCATATTTACAATTTTAACATATTATATGCCAATAGTAGACATTTCCTTCATATATTAGTCAATCATGTCTCCATGAAATTGTTAATAATGCACTAAAGCAATAATGGAAAATAAGCCTTAAGATTCTCTAAGCCTTATGCAAAATGTTTTTCCTCTTGTCTCATTACTTATTATATATGTTGTATCTTAAAACTGAATGCTATTATTGCCCAAATAACCTTACAGGAAACTCACAAGTCAAGGCAATAAACATCCTAATGTCTTTTAATACAGAAAAGGGCACTGTATCGACTTAACACAATCAATTTTCAAATGGATATTTGTATACTGATACAGAAAAGATACTCTGCAAAATTAATTCTGTAAAAAAATGAGATACCTCAGGTTAACACAAAGATAACAGATAGGTTTCAAACATTCACAGAGCATAATCCAAATATAGGTTGTGATTTCATACTGATTAGAAGAGACAGAAATCACTGAAGTCTTTCTAAAGCCATTCCCTATAACTCAGTCATCAAAACTTCCAAAAAGTTTCCAAAAAGGAACAGAAAAATCTCTCATTCAGTAATATTAGTGCATTCTCATCAACAAGAAACTCAATCTGCAACTCTAGGATTCAATTAACCTTTTGTAAATAGCATTGTACATTTCCTGGGTGACTTTAAAAAATAAAGTCAATTCTATTTTGTTAGTAGAGGAAGGAAAAAAATTAAGGAGAAACATGAGTTCTGTCAATTATTTCCTTCACAGTTACATACAGTAATAGAATCCCAAGTGTAGAAAAGAAACTAACATTGATTTTTTAGCAGCTAAAAATTCTGTCTTACAGTAAGTATAGGTTAAAACTCAGTCAGTTTACTCTTTCAAGTGTTTTGAAAAGTTTCTCACTTGAGGAATCAGTGGTCAAATCACAACCTTAAAAGAAATACAAAGAATCTATTGTCTTCATTCTCAAGTTTTACTTAAATACCAATATCAATCAAAACTATGTGTATAAACATGAAAGCAAAATCTAAAATCATCATTTAAGTGATGATATATTTACAGTGATAAACTGGATATGTAAATCTAGAATAAACTAACAAATATTGGGCTGTGGGGAGGAAAGAGGAGACAAAGTAAAGCTAAGTTCCCTCTCCGCATGCAGAGAGTCAGAAATGTTGCTTTGCTTTTGGCTTTGACATTCAGATAACTACAAAATATTTCCTTGATAAACAAACTATGAATCAAAAGAATGTTTATATTAAATTTATATTTAACATTATAGCTACTGGTGAAGCATAGGTTCATGCTTAAGATCAGGATAATCATAGAAAATTAGTAATATTTGTTGTATTACATATATTGTATAGGCAGTTAATTGATTTTATAAAAACTGTACAAAAAACTGTTACTATTCCCATGATACGGATTTGGAAAATGAAGCTTAAACAGGTTAGTTTGTCCATAGTGACACTATCAACCATAGAGAGGTTAGTTTGCCTGGAATGAGAACAGCAGGCTGGTTCCATGGGAGCTTTCCACAGGCCATCTAGGCATGGCTCCAGCCTTGTTTCAGACAAAAGAGAGTGTCTTATGTGGTCTGAGGACTCATGGCAATGTGTGTGCAGACCTCTCTCTAGCCACCTCGTCTTTTAAGACCTCTAAGTTCTAACTGAACTGAGGATCCTTCAGAGTTTTGAGACCAGGTTTAGTTGATATCAACGTTCATAGTTTTAGCTCACATGTAACATTGCCCCCATTTTTCAAAAACCTCTAACAAATCCAGTAACCCAATGTGAGGAATAGAAATAGGAGGCATAAAACTGTGAGAAAAGTGAAGGCAACTTTATCCTTATTTGATTACAACTTAGTTAAATGTAGGAAACCCAAATAAATCAACTGAAAAATAATTGAAAGAAAGAATAGGTAAATTTGTCCAGTTTTAAAGTAAAATATGTAAAAGCCTTTTATTTATAAAAATCAAAGACCAGTTGTTAAAACTATCACACCAACATCTCATTTATAAAAACAAACAAAACAAAAATGTTTAAAAATAAGCTCAAAAAGAAATAAGTAGAACTTACGTGAAGAAATCTATATAACTTTTCCAAGACTTACATAATCAAGACTGATGTTCTTGCAATAATTTTCTAAGTTTAATGTTATTGCAAGAAAATCATCTCTTTTTTAGTTTTTTAATTTTACTTTTTGGAGGAATTAGGCTTGTTATAAAATATAACATGGGGATGGTCTTGCCCTATACAAAAAAAATTTACCATGAAGCCACAATAACAACAAAAAGTGTGGTACCTTCAAATAATCAACAGAATGTTTAGTGGAAAAATACAAAATCCCATTAAATATTTTCTTATATAAGAACTTAGTATATGTCAATATGTGTTACAGGAAACACTATTAGCTATTGCAGAGAGAACAATTATATAAGTGTTAGGAAGGTGACTATGTACATGTGAGATGAAATAAGAGCAATATTAAATACTGTAAAAGCAGTCTATAGAGTTTCATCAGCAAGAGATCTAATTCTTCACCAGAGACGCCAATGTAGTAATAATACATGATCCAACAAGTTTTATGAAAATTCTAGAAACCAGTTAAGAAGTTGCAGTGCCTGAGGCAAACTTAAAGAAAATAACAATCTCATTGAAATAGATGAGAAAAGGCATTTCATATCAACCATGACAGCCCTTCCCCCAAGCCAGCACAGCTTGATGTCATCAGGAAAAAAAAATCCCACCTTATGACTTCTCCCTTAGGAGAGAAAGAGAAGAGTGGAATGTATGTCCAATGTCCTGGTTTTTCAAAGTGTTGTCTGAGAGACTGGTTTCTCTCTTGCCTGATTCAGAGCTCTAATGGAATCCACATACTTTGGATGCCTGGGGTCTGCAGAGAGCAAAAGATAACTCAGTGGCTTATTGCAATGCCACAGAACTTGCAGTGGTACAGACACTGGATGGAGAAAGATAATAAAAGCTCTTGGAAGAAAAAGAAGCAAATTTGTCTAACTGGGAAAGAACACAGACAGATTCAAAGAAGATGTATCCCTTGGTAAAAAACTGGAGAGGCCCCCAAAATCTCTATGTGGGCTAACTGGTAAAAGTCTTCCCTTGTATGAAGCCAATTTATAAGGACTGAAGAGGTAGCTGCTTTTTCAAATGCACAAATCACAGAAAAAATAACTAGGCACATGAATAAACAGGGAAACATGACACAATCAAAGAAACAAAATACATCTCCAGGTACCAACCAGAAAGAAATAAGAATTTATGTTACTTGGCAAATAATTAAAAATAATCATCTTAAAGAAGCTCAATGTGCTACAAGAGAACACAGATGGAAAACTAAATGAAATTAGGAAAATGATGCCAAAATGAGAATATCAACAAACTTTAAAAAGAAAACAAACATTCGTGGAGATGAAGAATACAGTAACTCAGTTGAAAAGTTCACTAGAGCATTTCAACAGATGACCTGATCAAGCAGAAGAAAGAATAAATGAATTCAAAGAGAGGCCACTTAAAATTATGAAGCCAGAGATATAAAGAGAAAAAAAAATGAATGAAGAAAAGTGAAGAAAGACTAAGAAACTTATGGAACACCATCAAATGTTCCAATATACACATAATGCAAATCTGAGAAGGAGATAGAAAGAGAGAGGGACAGAAAGCTTATTTGAAAAAAATAATGGCTAGATACTTGCCAAATCTGAAGAAGGAAATGAACAATCAAATTCAAGGCACTCATAAAACTCAGACTTGGAAAAACCAACATACCAACATAAATTATAATCAAACTGTCAAACATCAAAGACAAAAAGGGAATCTTGAAAGCAGGAAGAAAAAATGGCTTATCATGTACACGGGACCTTCAATGACATTAGCAGATTTCTCAAGAGAAACATTATAGGACAGAAGGGAGTGGGACAATATATTCAAAGTACTGAAAGAAAAAATCTGTCAACCAAGCATACTCTTTCTGGCAAAACTGTCTTTTGAAAATGGAGGAGAAATAAAGATAAACAATGGCTAAGGTGCTTCGTGAGCACTAGACCTGACTTACAAGAATTGCTAAAGGCAGTCCTTTGAGTTGAGACAAAGTATGCTAGACAGCAACACAAAGGAAAAGGTAAACATTTAGACAAATAAAAATCTTATAATATTGCAATGGTGGTGCATAAATTACTTTTAACTCTGGTATAGAACTTAATTATAAACTATAAGTATAAAACTATGTTAACGAATACAAAATATAAAAAGCTGTAATATGTGACATTGATAACATAAATGGGCAGAGATATAAAGGAGTAGAGTTTTGCATAGAGCTGTCTGCTAACTATGATATCCTAAAACTGAAACTGTGGCCTGAGAGCAGTCCTGTTCACTTAGCAACCTGTCAGGACTCATTCCTATCCATGTTCTCGGAGACAGGCTTGCCAAACTTGGTCCACAGCAGATTCTGAGAATGGCCCAATAACTTTGCTCCATTCCCACTTAAGAGTTGGCTCAAGGTCAATCTTGTCCCCAGAGATGTATGCCCATCCAACTCCCTGGAGCAAAGTCCTCTCAGATGTGGACCCTGAAGCAGCAGTGACTTAGTTCCAGGATCTCTCATGTTGATCTGGGGACGGTTCTCCCTACCCATGGACATACTCAGTGAGCCAGGGGGAGTCCTTCAGAAATCCAGAGGGAACCACACCTATCTGCATACCTAATAACAGGTGTGCCATTGGTGGAAACAACTGTGAAGCCTGAAGTGAACCCTTGTTATAAAACAGTCCTACTGAACAATATCTTGGAGACAATGCAGTTTGCCTAGGGACTAGACAAGATTTACGCCTGCTAAAGCCCCTGGTAATAGGCTTGCTAACTAGCCTCCAGTACAAAATCAGTAGCAGACACATGACCTAGCTCCAACTATAATTGTTTGTGATGGTAGAGGGAATTCCATCAGCCTAGAGACCCAAAAGGAGAAGGTTGTTAAAATGAGCCTGTAAAGAATGAAAGACTGTTTGCTTCTTCAAATTCACAGACACCAATGCAAGCCTACATGGATAACAAATAAATAATATGGAATAATATATTCAAAACGTTAAAAAAAAAAAACCTGCCAAATAAGATTACTGTACCCTGCAAAGTTAGCCTTCAGAAATGGAGAGGTAAAGACATTCCCAAACAAAAGCTGAGGATGTTCATTACCATAAGATCTGCCTTATAAGAAATACTAAAGTGATTCTTCAAGTTGAAATGAGAAGCTGCTAAATAACAACATAAATACATATATAACTATAAAACTCACTGGAAAAGGTAAATACATAATTGAATTCTGTATACTCGAATGTAGTAATGATGATGTATAAATTATTTCTAAATTTAGAGTAAAAGTTAAAAGGTAAAATAATTAAAAATAAGCTGGGTGCGGTGGCTCATCCCTGTAATTCCAGCACTTTGGGAGGCCGAGGCAGGCGGATAACGAGGTCAGGAAATCTAGACCATCATGGCTAACACAGTGAAACCCCGTCTCTACTAAAAATTCAAAAAATTAGCTGGGAGTGGCGGCGGGCACCTGTAGCCCCAGCTACTTGGGAGGCTGAGGCAGGAGAAAGGTGTGAACCCGGGAGGCGGAGCTTGCAGCGAGCCGAGATCGCGCCATCGCACTCCAGCCTGGGAGAGACAGCAAGACTCCGTCTCAAAATAAATTAAATAAATAAATAAATAAACAAACTATAGTTACCATAATTTGTTAATGGATACGCAATACAAAAAGATGCAAAGTGTGACATCAGTAGCACAAAAGGATGGGAGAAAGTAAAAGTGTAGAGTTTTTGTATGTGATTGAAATTAACTTGTCATCAGTTTAAAATAAAATATTATAATTATAAGGTGCTATAAGATGTTTTTTGAAAGTCCCATAGTGATCACAAAGGAAAAAAAAAAAAAAAAAAACTCTACTAGATCCAGAAAAGACAAAAAGGAATCAAAGCATACCACTACAAAATATCAACAAATCACAAAAGAGAGCAACAACCAAAAAGAAAGCACAAGAACTACAAACCCATCAGAAGGCAATTTTTTAAATGGTAGTAATAACTCCTTACCTATAAATAATAACTAATCTTGGATATAAATGGATTAAATTATTCAATCAAAAGACACAAAGTGGCTGAATGAATTAAAAAAAAATCCAACAAAATGCTCTTATATTGAGACAATAAGAGACTCACTTAAGCCTTAAGGATACACATAGGCTGAAAGCAAAGAGATTTTATGAGGTCAGCATTACCCTCAGACTAAAATCAGATAAGGACACTGTAAGAAAAAAAAAATTACCGGGCAGTATCCCTGGTGAACATAAATGCAAAAGTCCTAAACAAAATACTAGCAAACTGAATTCAACAACACATTAAAACTATCATTCACCATGATTAAGTGGAATTTATCCTAGATTTGCAAGTATGATCCAATATACATTTATTATATAAATCAATAAATGTAATATACCAAATGAACAGAATGAAGGATAAAGATCATATGATCTATAATCATCTCCATAGAGGCAGAAACAGTATTTGACAAAATCCAACATCCTTTCATGACAAAAACTCTCAACAAATTAGGAACAGAAGGAATGAACCTCATGACAAAAAATGCCACATTTGAGAAGTCCACCGCTAACATCACACTAAATGGTGGAAAACTGAAACCATCTTCTCTAAAATCTGAAACAAAACAAGAATGCTTACTCTTGCCACTTGTGTTCAACACAGTAATGAAAGCCCTAGCCAGAGCAATTAGGCAAGAAAAAGAAATAAAAGGAATCCAAATGACATCTTCCATATTTAAAAAAAAGACTCTAAAGACTTCACCAAAAAACTGTCATAATTAAGAAAATAACTCAGCAAATTTATAGGATACAAAATCAACATACAACAACTAGTTGCATTTCTATATACTAATAATAAACTATCCATAAAATTTTAAAAATCCCATTTACAATAATATCTAAAAGGATAAAATACTTAGGAATGAATTTACCCAAGGAGGTGAAAGATCTCTGCACTTAAAGCTATAAGACATTAATGAAAATGAAAATATATCCCATATTTATGGATTGGAAGATTTAATATTGTTAAAATGTCCACATGGGATCTACATATTAAAAGCAATCCTTATCAAAATTTCAATGAAATTTTTCACAGAAATAGAGAAAACCATCCTAAAATTCATATGAAACCACAAAAGACCCTGCAGAGTCAATGCAGTCTTAAGGAAGAAGAATGGCTGGGCATGGTGGCTCATGCCTGTAATCCCAGCACTTTGGGAGGCCTAGGTGGGTGGATCACGAGGTCAGGAGTTCAAGACCAGCCTGGCCAAGTTGGTGAAACCCTATCTCTACTAAAAATTCAAAAAATTAGCCGAACGTGGTAGCAGGTGCCTATAATCCCAGCTACTTACTAGGGAGGGTGAGGCAGAGAATTGCTTGAACCTGGGAGGCAGAGGTTGCAGTGAGCCAAGATTGTGCCACTGCACTCCAGCCTGGGGCAACAGAGTGAGACTCTGTCTCAAAAAAAAAAAAAGAGAACAAAGTTGGAAATGTCATACTCCCTGATTCCAAACTATATTACAAAGCTATAGTAATCAAAACAGTGTGTTACTGGCATCAAAACAGACATACAGAACAATGGAACAGAATAGATATCCCAGAAATAAACCCTGGGTATATAATCAATTAGTCTTTGACAAGGGCATGAATAATATGCAATGGGGACATAACAGTCTCTTCAATAAATGCTGCTGCGGAAACTGGATGTTCATATGCAAAAGAATGAAACTGTATCCATATTTTATTACATAAAATACAGAAACTCACTTAAAAGAAATTAAAACATTAAACCATAAAACTGGAAGAAAACGTGGGAAAGCTTCTTGACACCGGTCTTGGTGATGATTATTTGAATATGATACCAAAAGTGTAGGCAACAAAATAAAAAATAAATGGGACTACACCAGACTTAAAATCTTTTGCACAGCAAAGGAAACAATCAACAAAATGAAATATTTTCTACGTATGGATGAAAGAAAATATTTGGAAACCACACATAGTTTTACCTTGGTATCCATGGGGGATTGGTTCAACCTTTCCTACCCTCTGCAGAAACCAAAATCTTCAGATGCTCAAGTCCTGCATATAAAATAGCATAGTATTTGCATATAACCTACATGCATCCTCCTGTATGCTTTAAATCATCTCTAGATTATTTATAATACTAATACCATGTAAATACTATGTAAATAATTATACTATATTACTTTTTAATCTTATTATTTTTATTGTTTTCTTATTTTATTTTTTTTCAAATATTTTTGATTCTCAGATAATTGAGTCCCCGTATGCATAACTCACAGATACAAAGGCCTGAGTGTACCTGATACGTTCAAAATACACAATAAAACCCTACAACTCAATAGTAAACACTCCAATAACCCATTTTAAAAATAGGCAAAGGACTTGAATAGACATTTCTCCAAAGATGACATACAAATGACCAAAAGGTATATAAAATGGTCTTCACCATCATTAATCACCAGGGAAATGCACATCAAAACCACAATGAGGTATCTTCTCACACCTGTTAGTATGGTTATAAAAAGTGTTGGTGATGATGTGGAGAATAGGGAACACCTGTAGCACTGTTGGTGAAAAAGTAAATTGGTACCTCCAGTATGGAAAACAGTATGAAGGTTCCTCGAAAAATTAAAAATAGAGATACCATATGGTCCAGAACTCTAATGTTTCGGTACATATCCAAAGGAATTGAAAGAAGCATGCTGAAGAGATGTCTACATTGTCATGTTTCTTGCAGCATTATTGACAACAGCCAAGGTATGGAACCAACGTAAGTGTCCATTGACAAATGAATTAATAGAGAAAATGTGGTATATATACAATCGAATATTATTCAACAGTAAAAAGAAAAAAAAATCCTGCCATTTGAGAAAACATGGATAAACCTGGAGAACATTAAGCTAACTGAAATAAACCAGACACAGACAGACAAATGTTGTATGATCTTGCTTATATGTGTAATCTAAAATAGTTGAACTCATAGGTGGTTGCCAGAATCTGGGAAATGGTGGAAATGGGGTAATGTTGGACACATCATACTAACTTTCAGTTGTAAAACAAATACATTATGGGGACTTAATATTGCAGCTTGGTGACTATAGATAATAATACTGTATTGTTTAAGTTTGCTAAGAGAGTAAATATTAAGTATCCTTACCACACACACACACACATACACACACACATACACATACATATACATAGAATAAGGTAACCATTTATAGGGATGGATGCATTGATTAATTTGATTGTGGTAATCATTATACAATGTATACATATATCAAATCATAACACGTCTACTTCAAATATATACAATTTTTATTTATTATTTATTATTTAATAAAGCTGGGGAAATAAAATATGCTTATCCTCTCAAAATAATAAAACATTATTCATTTATCAAGCCTTTAATAATTATAGAAAATTCAAGGGACAGGTTGAACAACATGATAGAGACACAATTAGCAAAATTGAACTTATGAGAAACTCTGTAAGATGTATGACCCAGTTTTTTTTTTTTTAAAGGGCACAAGAGAAAGGATAGAAAGAGGAAATTTATAGTCTAAAAGAGAATTCAAACACATAATGATTTCGATCTGTTAACCTTACTTGCTACCATTTCATACCAAAAAACTAAATTATTTAATAAAATCATTTTTAAAATTAGCTAAATTTGATAATAAGAAATTATTAGGAAATTTGTTAGGAAAATTTACAAGCATCTTAATGTTTTTGAGGTAATTTTTAAAAGACTAGTTTTAGGTACACACTAAAGGACTTACAGATGAAGAAATATTGTGTATTGAATTTGTTTGAAAATAATTGTAGAGGAAGGAAATATGAGTAGGGGTACAGATGAAACAAGAACTAGTTGTATATCGAGAATTGTTAAAACTGTGTGATGAGTATTCAAGATGCATTATATTAGGTTGGTGCAAAAGCAATTGTGTTTTTTGCCATTATTTTTAAATGGCAAATTTTTAAATTTAAAAATAATGGCAAAAAACACAATTGCTTTCGCACTAACCAATACTATTCTCTGTACTTTTGCATATATTTTAAATTTTCAACTATGTATTTTTAAGTACAAAAATGTATAATAATTTTCTCCTTTAGCTCACAGAAAGAGAAATAAGGTGCTGTGCAAAGAGGAGGTATCCCTGCAAGCAGAAGAGTCACCAAAATAAAACAGTGCTTGCATCCCCATTTTACCTAAGGCTTGCTCTAAAACTAGGGTTAAGCAATATGTCCCCCATGCCCTATGAGAAGGCTGGGAAAACTAATTAAAACAAATTCATAAATTGCTAAGTATTCTTCAGAGATAGACGCTTGTCTACTCAAAACATAATAATGATGACAATGATGATACAGGATGTTAAGCTTATGTGGCACCACTCTATAAAAGAAATTTCTCCCATTGTTCTGTGCTGTAAACATGATGATGCATAGGTCTAATCCAACCATTAAGTATCCACTAACCTTTTAACAATTAAGTGCTTCTTTTCTTTTTTCCTGAATCTATGCAGAAGAAAATGTTATCCCTCATAAAATAACATTTAACAAAAATCTATTACCATATCCAGCTTCAAATAAACGTAAGTTTCCCAGAATTTAATAAGCTAATGCTTTACATAGTTAGCATACAGCACCTCAGGACTGCATTTTAAATACATTCATTTCTAGAACTCAAATTCAGGGCTTTAGACTTTTTATTTTCCCTTCAAATTTATAAAGAAATTTTTCATCTTTCTTGATTTTAAAAATATTAAAATGCTAGACCTTCACAATAAAAGGTGCATAGAATTTTTACAAGCATTTAAAAACTATAGACTTAGCTATGTGTTCCTTTGCCACATGTTGGCCTCTGAACATTATTTTCTAGGTTAGTTATAGTATGATTTTTCAAAACGTCACCTTCAGTTACCACCGGAAGCAATGAAAACTGAAATCAGTTCTCAATGGTTTGATTTGTCATCATGGGTCTCCTTGAAGGATAGAATAGCAAAGCATGCCAAACCTCAAGGCAACATGTGTTTTGTAAGTTAAATTACAAATATCAGGGAATAAAAGTATATTTTCATCACACAGGAATGATTAACTGCTGCTTAGATGGCACAAAACGATTGAAAATGGAATAATCACTGTCATCACTATGGATGTAAGATGTAAGATATAGTTAAATATCAGAAAAATCTTCAACTGTTGGATATTTTCATTTAAAAATCTAGCCAGTAATTTCCTGTCCATACCATAAATAAATAACTGGCAAACTGCTTTCTCAGTTTTGTTATCACACATACCTACTCTACTTTAACTTTACTATGTTTAATAGTTAATGTAAACTACGTAATCCCATTCTATGTCACTGTCTGATAGACTTTCAGAGTTGGCAGTGACTTTAAATGTCATCTACTTCAGTATTTCCCTTGTTTCATGACCCTCTGCTTGTATTGTTCATTAATTTTTCCTACAGCACTGGCAAGTAGACCATGATTCTATGTTTGAATATCTCCAATTATGAAATCTACAAATATTTAGTGAGCTCCTACTACATGGCAGGCACTGATTTAGGTGCTCTGATATAGCTGTAAACAAAATTGACAAAGATCTCTGCTCTCAAAGAGCATACATTCTAGCCGCTCCTGGAATGGAATTCACCACTCACAACCTGTTTTGCCACATTTATTCAGTTAAGAGTTGCTGAGTACAACCATTGTCAGAAACTCTTCTCGGTATTGATGAACAAAAGATGAATAAAACAGCAAGTCTCAAGTCACTATAAGATAGTTATTCTGTATAGTTAATGGGAATAAGTTTTCTTATTATTAACACCAGTGTTTAACGTTTTGGGGACACAAAGATTGGGTCTAATTTCTCTGCCCTATTAAAGCCCTCCAGATATATTTGTATCTCTCCCACCCCAACCTTGTTTTACAGGCCATGAATTTCCCAGTCCTTTTTTTATCTCCCCAGTTGTTAGCACCCCGATTGCCATAGGCACCAGACATTTAAAGTAAATGAGTAAAGCGGTCTGAGAGGAGCGCAAACACAGGATCATACACCTTCACAGTAGCAAGAGTAAATCCCAGAAATCCATATTTAATGAGACATCTACTAATTTTGAAACATCTGCCACAAATTCAAATTTCTGAAAACCCCATATGGTCTATTTAGAACACATCTGAAGGCCATAAGTTTGGAACCACGGCTTTAGATATTCTTCATGTGATACAGTTTTGACTCATCTTTCAATGAGGATTACAAGTTTTAGGTGTACACTACTTCTCAATGTTCTTAAAGTGAATTGCCCTGGATTGGGGTCATAGTTCTAGGTATGGGAGAAGCAACATAAATTTACAGCCAAATCATTACCTTTTCTATTCTAAACCCAGTTCAATTCATGAAACCCAAGAATGAATGAATATTTGGGGGGGAATAACGTCATATTATTGATTTATGCTTATGTAACTACCACCTAAACCTACAGTTGTTATTAAACTAGGTCTCACCTTAGCTCCTATTGCTCCTCAAACAACATTAGTTACTACTTCTCTCTAGTGTTTTAGACTTTTATATTTTCATTTTAGTGTTTTGTCTTATTATATTTACCTCTCCCCTTTAGTTGGTCAAGTAATTTTTGTATGCTGATTTTGTTAACAGCCGTATTAATGGTTCCTGCCATTTTTGTTTCATTTGTGGATTAGCTCCTTATGCCATTAATACCACCCTCAAAATTAACAATGAAAATGGTGAACAGGAAATGTGAAAACCAAATCCTCCAGCCAGTTACTAGAGGTCTCTCTCTAAACATTGATTCATGAACAGAGGCATTCAGCTGTGACTCGCCTAACAGTATTGTCAACTGCCTTCCTACATCTTAAGCATAAGTTCATCATGGAAAGTTTTATCAAGCGTTGTTGAAATTCAGATAGACAGTGGGAACAGCACTCCTTGGATACACTGGTCTTATGGGAAAAGTAAGTTATTTAATTATATGCTTTACTATTAGTGACCTAATACAAACTCCAGGTGATCACCGCTTTCCTTTCGAAAGGCTCACAAGACTATTTTTTTTTAAAGATGCAGTAAGAATTTTTCCCAAGATTAATCAATTGATTCATTCATCCATTCAATAATTATTTATCGAGCGCCTATATTAGGCATCGGAAATACAGTAGTGTGACGACGACAAAACTTCCTGCCTTCATAGAATTTCAGTGTAGGGGAAGAGAAAATAAACAATATAAACAAGTGAGCTATATAGAATGTTAGTGTCATGTGTTTAGGATATAAAAAGTGCTAAAGTAAAGAGAATGTGTTAAAATTAAAATCAGATCAAGTTAGAAATTTTTTTTAAAGTTTATTGAGCATACAAAAGGACAGTTTGCAAACCAGGGACCTCAAACCAAAAGTGGTAAAAAGCTCTGTTCACAGCATTTAAAATGCAGCTTATAAAGCGTAATTAAGGAACTATATCTGTCTTCACTGTGGTTGGCTATTATAAACTTATATTCCTTTTAGGACAAGTAAAACTGTTTAAGCTGATTTGTCTGCAGCTGATTGGTTTAATTTTACTGAGTCATTTTGACAAGCATGAAAAGCTCACATTTCCCATTTTGTTTATGGTTAGAGCTAGTATTTTGGGGAAAAGGGATAATTTAAATTTTGGCTACATGGTTAATGGCAGTTGGCCTTGGAGTATGTACATTGTGGCCTCTATTTTTTTTAAACAAAAGTCTACAGAATGGGGAGTAATTTTAGACAGGGATCCATGAGAAGCCTCTGTGAAAGTAACATTTGCAAAAAGAACTAAAAGAAATACGATTAATGTTCTACTCCCTAAGGATATAACTGGGGAGAATTCACTTTCCTCTTCTTCCTGAAAATTAGAATCATTCAATCCCATCTCTAATATACTGTTATGTATTTCCTCAAAGCCTCTGGCAAGTTATTTAACTTTTATATGTCTACTCATCTGTAGAACAGGTATGAAAATAGTGCCCACTGCATGCAGTAATTGTGAAGATTCAATGAGATAAAGCACATAGTTTGCAACGGTGCAAACACTTGCAAAGCACAATGTATTCTGAAACATGTTTCTCTAATGCAAAGAAGTTCATACAAAATTGATAAATTAGGGGTACATACCAATATACCATGGACACTTTGTGGATTCAGATGTGATTTTCCCTACCATATTATGTTTTTACATAGTGAAATCAGTCAAATGCAAATACACAAAAAAGTTTATCACTCCCCAGGGGTGGTATGTGGTACTGCACATGACGTCTCTGTACTCCTGATACTTCCTCTTGCCTCATTTTGGCCACGGGCTTTGTGTTCATAAAGTCTATTGCCTGGATCACTCGATTCTTTGTGCATTTTGCTCTTGTCTTATGGTGAAATGTTGTATTTGTTTCAAATATTGTGATGCAGACTGAATATCTTCTACTATAGGATAGTTATCTAATGTGCAATTTTGAGATTATCTTTAGTTCTAAATCATTTTTACTTTATTCAATTTTATAGGTAGTAATGATTTTTTAAACCTCTGTAGTAAACACTAGTAAATCATTCAATTATTGATATTATCTAAAATAAACTCAAACTAAAACCTCTTAATAACATCTCGGTTACATCAACAACAGCAAAAAGTGTGTTCTGGATGGCACCAAGGCCATGCGTATGTGAGATGAAAATGAATTGTATCACTTCACAGGAGAAATTTATCTCAACTTGCACTGTTTCTCAAGAGAGGACTGATGCAAACACAGTGCTAATAAAGACGAGATTGTAATTCTGATTCCTTACCAGTCCCTGCTAGCTTCACTGAGGAAAACAGGTCTGCAAACACAAAAAGGCCCCATTAGTTCCAGCAATCACTTCGCAAAAGATGTCACTTTTTCATAGGGAATTTCAAACAAAAGAACATGGACAGCTCCTCCTAAGCGGTCAGCACTATTGAGAGTGAGAAACGGAGCTCCAGAAAGGGCACGTTCTGCTGATGGGTGGGTCAAACACCTATGCATAGATTCCTCATTTGAATATCTATGTGGCATAAGAGGAGAAGACAAGGTGCAGGATTTAGCCTGTGGCAGTAGTTTGCTGACACCTGTCCTAAACTGTTACTATATGAGAATAAATAATACTTGGCAAAAACAAAGAAGTCTGTTTAGAAATGACTGTTATTCATGAGTGCTGGGAAAAGGGACACACATTTGCAAAAGTTTTTGTAACAATGTTTACTTCTACGTATTTCTTAATTTTATGCCAAAGAGATCATATTACACAAAGTTTTTATTAAGCCCTGTCTTTTCCACTGATACTATATTGACATTAAAGACAGCAGTCTATGCATAGGTCCTTTTCTGCTGTTGTGCCACATGGCAGTTTAGTATTTGTAGCAGAGATGATGTGGCCCACAAAGCTGAAAATATTTACTACCAAGCCATTCACAGTAAAAGTATGCTGACCCTTGCTCTAGGACATAAAAAAAGCATCAGAACAAAATATAGAGACTCTGTGTCCCAATTAATAACTTGATCATCAAAAATCTTAATTACGGCAATTCTTAAAAAGTGGTTCTAATTGACAGTTATGTTCTCCTCAGATTCAGGGTCCACAAAGAAACCTGGTACTGGAGAAACAAAGGCTCTCATAGACATTAAAAATTCATTCTACATATTTAGATGCTATAGATCTTCAGGCTACTGACCGTGATTGCTACCAACCGAGACATCACCATGACAGTGGTGCATGAAAGTAGGACTCATATAAACTGGACTACAGGTAGAAATGCTGTGTGCTGACTCACTGCCAAGAATCTCAGAAAAGCTATAAAAATGAACAATACTATATAAAAAAAGTCAGACCTAAAAATTACTCCCTATCAATGCCTAAGATACATTCATAATTGAAATCTTTAAAAGAAATTAAATGAACTTCTTAATGGTTCTAATGATAAAGAAAAGAAGCTATCCTCCCCAACAAGAACTGCATGAATGCATACTTCTTTTTCCTTTTAATGTATTTCTTTTGAATGCCGCTCTAAATTTCTCCTTTTTAATCAAGAAACTCTACTTTTCTTAAACATGACTTTAAATGATTTCATTTTATTCTATTCAGAATTTTCAATGGAAAAACGAAAGTACAATGTGACTTTATAAGATAGCATAAGCTTTCAGACTGAAATAATAATCAGCATGAGGAAAGATAAGATGCTCAGAATGATTCAGAAAAAATCCTGATTTCTGCAACTGAGACTTAGAGAGGAGCACTGGCAATTCTGATTTCCCTCTGAGTAGGAACACATTCAAGGAAGACAACTGCTATAACCAAAAAAACTGACTGTTCTACAGATGGAACAAAAGATGGTAGAGATAGCATCATTTTTTTGAACTGTGTGAGTACTACAAATGCCATCAACAACTTCATAGCCTGACAGTTTCTGTGTGGGAGTCCCTTTTTAGGAAAACATCATATTCTCAAGCAGTTAAAGATTAGATCATTGAAATAATTGAAGGAACAACCTGAATCCTATGAAAATTTAAAGGGGTTCTGATGCGTGTCAGGAGCTACCAATTTGCTCCCATCCTATTCTAATCAGATGTCTTTTTCCACCTGTGGCTCAAGATCTGCCCACACACTGTGACCAGGTTTTACTTTTGGCTATGATTATGTTTGGAGCCACTGGCTCCAAACAATCAAATTTTTCTCTTGCCTTTGCACCCCATAGCTATTTGTTTCAACATATTGGGCATATCTAATTCTTGTTTTCCTGGATTTCTTGCCTATGTCCGATTTCTGCTCTCTGACTCCCGAAGCTTCTGTATCTGGTTTGGATTCATGAGTGCCCTGACTCTGCTTTTTTGGACCCCACATAATCCTGACTTATTTTCTGGTTCCAATCTTCACCATCACTGTGTATTCTCCTATAACTGTGATCCCTGATCTCAAACTTCCACCTCTCCCAAGGCCAACAGCTTTTGGCCAAGAACTAATGGTCTCCAACACTGACCTTTCTTTTCAACTTTTAACCTTTTTACCTTTAATCACCTTGAGCTATGCCTCACTGATTTCTGATTAAAACCTGGTCCTGATATGATAAAATCACAGTTAGTCCATTCAATATCTAACTGCCGGTCTGCCAAGTACACCATGAAAACACGGTAGCCATTGTTAAGTACCACTGTGAGTACCTCGTGTGTGTGCATGCATATGTGTGTACAGTTGTCACAAAGATCTAGGAACATCTGTGTCATGTTTTCTATTTTACAAGCAGCAAATAAGAATCCCAGAAGCACAGCAATTTGCCCTAAGTCATACTACTAATAAAAGGTAGAAGAAGATGACAAATTTATTTCTCTACGGCTACCAAACTATTCTCTGTGAGAGATTGTTATATGGGCGACCCATAATAAATGCTACCTCTTGGCACTCCCACTTCATGTAGTTTTGTGTCTGGCATTGGTGGGTTCTTGGTCTCACTGACTTCAAGAATGAAGCTGCGAACCCACTGGGAGGAACGGACAACTCCTAACGGGAGGAACAAACAACTCCAGACGCGCCGCCTTAAGAACTGTAACATTCACTGCCAAGGTCTGCAGCTTCACTCCTGAAGCCAGCGAGACCATGAATCCACCAGAAGGAATAAACTCCGAACACGTCCAAACATGAGAAGGACCAAACTCCGGAGACACCATCTTTAAGAATTGTAACACTCACGGTGAGGGTCCGCGGCTTCATTCTTGAAGTCAGTGAGACCAAGAACGCACCAATTCCAGATACAGTTTCTTCCATGTTGATCCTGGCCTTGCCATATGACTTGCTTTGGCACAGTAGAAAAATGATGCAAGCAAATGCTAGATAAGTGCTTACACATTGGGCAGGCCTGTTCCTTTAAAACACCTACCCTTGGAGTCAGCCTCCACATAAAAAGTCTGACCAGTCTGCAAGAGACCGACACCATCCTGGCCAACGTGGTGAAACCTCATTTCCGCTAAAAAATACAAAAATTAGCCGGGCGTGGTGGTGGGCACCTGTAGTCCAAGCTACTCGGGAGGCTGAGGCAGGAGAATCGCTTGAACCCAGGAGGCGGAGGTTGCAGTGAGCTGAGATCACGCCACTGCACTCCAGCCTGGAGACAGAGCAAGAATCCGTCTTTTAAAAAAAAAAAAAAAGAAAAAGAAAAAGAAAAAGTCTGGCCAGTCTGAATCAGTCATCCTATTAGCAAGCCCAGGATGATTCCACACAGAGGCCATATGGAAAAGCTCAGAGGTGCCAGGTATGTGACTGAACCTTTCTTAGACCATCCAGCCCAGACCAGCTACTGACTAAATGCAGCCAAGTAAGTGACCTACCTAATCAATACCACATGTAGTAGAAGACATATTCAGGAAAATCCTACCCATCAGAAATAGGAAACTGTTATTTTAATCCACAAAGTCCAACTCAGGACTTGCTGTCTTAGAAAATGATATTATTTCTCATTCTCAGCCCCTCCAGATGGCAGAAGGTTTTCAGAGTCAAAAATGGTCTCTGATCAAATCAAGTACTGCTAGTACAGTGTGGCCTCAGCGTAAATATTAAGTCAAGAATGTGGTAGTAAGATACCTCTTAAAACCCTTGTAATTTCCACTCTGCTAGGAGACAAGCGTGATTAAACTCTTAAAAATGTTACTGCACAGGATTCTGACTCTCAGTCTAAAGTAGAAAAGTGTCTGTCTTAAAGAGACTTGGGGAAATAGCTTTCGCCCAATGGAATGAAATATAATTGGATATATTAGAAAATTACAAAGTTTTAAAAGAAGCTGTACCACCTTGGAAGAAAAGGGAGAGTGACAGGACAAAATGAAAAGAAGATTTTAGGCCTTCAAACCTTTAATGGAATAAATAGGCTCAGAAAGTGACTCCGTTTGCAAATGAGAGAGATTTCTTACAGAAAAGGAAGGTTAACTTAGAGGAGAGAGTCAAGAGCCACTGAAAACAATGGAATAGAAATCCACATCCAGAGAACAGGATCCTTTTCAGGAAACCTAGATTTGAGGGAATTGGTAACATGTTCCCAGCTGGATCTCAGAATTTTTATGAAGCACCGATTGCTATGTGCCTCTCATTTCCCTTCCTTTGAATGGCTGACTTTATTGCCAGAGATAAAACAATCCCTGTCTGGCCGGGCGCGGTGGCTCAAGCCTGTAATCCCAGCACTTTGGGAGGCCGAGACGGGCGGATCACGAGGTCAGGAGATCGAGACCATCCTGGCTAACACGGTGAAACCCCGTCTCTACTAAGAAATACAAAAAACTAGCCGGGCGAAGTGGCGGGCGCCTGTAGTCCCAGCTACTCGGGAGGCTGAGGCAGGAGAATGGCGTGAACCCGGGAGGCGGAGCTTGCAGTGAGCTGCACTCCAGCCTGGGCTACAGAGCGAGACTCCGTCTCAAAAAAAAAAAAAAAAAGAAAACAATCCCTGTCTCATCAAAGTATGTTGCAGGGAAGGGAGATCATACAGAAGGTATCATTTTAGGTACAAGTCTCTAGATAAACAGGGAGCATCTACTTTCTTTTCTTTTTTTTTTTTTTTTTTGAGACGGAGTCTCACTCTGTCTCCCAGGCTGGAGTGCAGTGGCCCGATCTCGGCTCACTACAACCTCCACCTTCCGAGTTCAAGTGATTCTCCTGCCTCAGCCTCCCGAGTAGCTGGGTCTACAGGTGTCTGCCACCACTCCTGGCTAATTTTTGTATTTTTAGTAGAGATGGGGTTTCACCATATTGGCCAGGCTTGTCTTGAACTCCTGACTTTGTGATCCGCCCGCCTTGGCCTCCCAAAGTGCTGGGATTACAGGCTTGAGCCACCGCGCCCGGCCGGGAACATCAACTTTAAATATACGTGATTTAGTCGATGTGATTTTGGACCTTGAACTGGATCCAGCACTGTAATGTGATGAGACTTTCCGAAAAGGGACAAGAAGTGCTGTGGCCAGAGGGAAGATTGTGATAGCTAGTCTCCAACTATTCCTCTCATCCCTGCCCACACATGCTATTCCTCACACAATGAAGTAGGTTGTAGTTTTCTTCCCCCTAGCTATGAGCTAGACCTGTGACTTTCTTTCACCAATAGAATGCAACAGTAATGATATCCTGGGACTCCTGAGCCCAGGTCTAACAGATCCACTTGCTCTCCATGGGAAGCCAGATGCTATGCTGTAAAGAAACCCAAGCTTCTTTGGGCTAAATGATGAGATACCACACAGAGAGTATGATGATTAACCTTATATGCCAGCTTGGCTAGTCCATGGTACTTGGATATTTGGTCAAACACATCTATGTTGCTGTGAAACTATTTTTTAGATGAGATTAATCAGTAGATGAGTAAAATAGAGTACCCTCCATAATGTGGATGGGCCTCATTCAAAGAATTTAAGGCCTTAAGAAACAAAAACAACAACAATAACAACAACTGATGTTCTCAAAGGAAGAGGGAAATCTCCCTTGACAGCCTTCGGATTTGAGTTGCAAAATCCACTCCTTGGGTCCTCAGTCTGCTGGACCATCCTGCATGTTTTCGACTCACCAACCTCCATGACCAAATGAACCAATTCTTAAAATAACCTCTGTTCTCTCTCTCTCTCTGTCTCTCTCTGTCTCTCTCTCTCTCTCTCTGTGTATGTATGTGTATACATACATATATGTACACGTACACACAGGCATACCTCAAAGATATTGCAGGTGCAGTTTCAGATCACTGCAATAAAGCAAATATCATAATATAATAACTCATGAGTTTTTTTTTTTTGTTTCCCAGTGAATATAAAAGTTATGTCTACATTGCACTGTCCTGTAGTCTATTAAGTGTGTAATGGCATTGTGTCTAAAAAGTGTACATACCTTAATTAAAAATACTTTATACTAGAAAATGCTTACAATCACCTGAGTCTTCAGCAACTTGTACTCTTTTTGCTGACAGAGGGTCTTGCCTAAATGGTGGTAACTGATGACTAATCAGGGTGGTGGTTGTGAAGTTTTGGGTGGCTATGCCAATTTCTTAAAATAATACCACAATGAAGTTTGCCACATTCATTGACTCTTCGTTTAATGAAAGATTTCTCTGTAGCATGTGATGCTGTTCGATAACATTTTTCCTAAAGTATATCTTCTTTCAAAATTGAGGTCAATTCCCTCAAATACTGCCACTGCTTTATCAAGTAAGTTTATGTTATATTCTAAAACCTTTGCTGTTATTTCAACAATGTTCACAGCGTCTTCATCAGATGTAGAATCCATCTCAAGAAATCAATTTCTTGGCTCCCATAAGAAGTAGCTCCTCATCCCTTCAAGTTTTATCATGAATTGCAGCAATTCAGCAACATCTGCAGTTACTTCTTCTACTGAAACCTTGAAACTTTCAAAGTCATCATGAGGGTTAGCATCAACTTCTTCCAAATGCCAGTAAATGTTGGTATCTTGACCTTCTCCTGTGAGTCACAAATGTTCTTAATTGTATCTAGAGTAGTAAATCCTTTCCAGAAGTTTTAAAATTTACTTTGCCCAGATCCTTTACAGAAATCACTATCTATAGCAGCTAAAACTGTATGCAATGTGTTTCTTAAATAGTAAGACTTGAAAATAAAAATGACTCCTAGATCCATGGATTGCAGAATGAATGTTGTTTTTGCAGGCATGAAAGAAACATTAATCTTCTTGTACACCTTGATCAGAGTTCTCGAGTGATCAGGTGCCTTGTCAATGAGCAGTAATATTTTGAAAGAAATATCTTTTTCCTAAGCAGTAGGACTTAATAGTGGGCTTAAAATATTCAGTATATCATGCTGCAGACAGAAATACTGTCATCCAGGCTTTGTTGTTCCATTTATAGAGCACAAAGAGAGTAGATTTAGCATAATTACTTTAATTTAATTTAATTTAAGTTGTGGGATACACGTGCAGGACGTGCAGGTTTGTCACATAGATAAATGTGTGTCATGGTGGTTTGTTGCACCTATCAACCCATTACCTAGATCTTAAGCCCCACATGCATTAGCTATTTATCCTGATGCTCTCCCTCCCCCAGCAACCCCCAAACAGGCCCCAGTGTGTGTTGTTCCCCTCCCTGTGTCCATGTGTTCTCATTGTTCAGCTTCCACTTATAAGGAAGAACATGTGGTGTTTGGTTTTCTGTTCCTGTGTTAGTTTGCTGAGAATAATGGCTTCCAGCTCTGTCCATTTCCCTGCAAATAACATAATCTTATTCTTTTTTATGACTGCATAGTGTTCCATGGTGTATATGTACCATATTTTCTTTATCCAGTCTATCATTGGTGGGCATTTGGGTTGATTCCATGTCTTTGCTATTGTGAACAGTGCTGCAATGAACATACGTGTGCATGTGTCTTTATAACAGAATGATTTATATTCCTTGGGATTGCTGGGTCAAATGGTATTTCTGGTTCTAGGTCTTTGAGGACTTGCCACACTGTCTTCCACAATGGTTGAACTAATTTACATTCCCACCAACAGTGTAGCTCCTATTTCTCCACATCCTCACCAGTATCTGTTGTTTCTTGACCTTTTAATAATCACAATTCTGACCAACATGAGATGGTATCTCATTGTGGTTCTGATTTGCATTTCTCTAATGATCAATGATGTTGAGCTTTTTCTCATGTGACGTATATGTCTTCTTTTGAGAAGTGTCTGTTCATGTCCATCAGATTAACAACAGGCCTTTCAGAAGAAATCCTGCAATCTAGAAGAGATTGGGGGCCAAGATTCAACATTCTTAAAAAAAAAAAAAAGAATTTCAAACCCAGAATTTCAAACCAGCCAAACTAAGCTTCATAAGCAAAGGAGAAATAAAATCCTTTTTAAACAAGCAAATGATGAGGGAATTAGTCACCACCAGGCCTGCCTTGCAAGAACTCCTGAAGGTAGCACTATATATATAAAGGAGAAACCATTACAAACCGCTGCAAAACCATACCAAAATATAAAGACCACGGACACTATGTAGTAACTGCATCAACAAGTCTGCAAAATAACCAGCTAGCATCATGATGACAGGATCAAATTTACACATAACAATATTAACTTTAACTGTAAATGGGTTAAATGCCCCAATTAAAAGACACAGAATGGCAAGCTGGATAAAGGATCAAGACACATCAGTGTGCTGTATTCAAGGGACTCATCTAATGTGCTAAGATACACATAGGCTCAAAATAAAGGGATGGAGGATAATTTACCAAGCAAATAGAAAGCGGAAAAAAAGCTGGGGTTGCAATTCTAGTATCTGACAAAACAGACTTTAAACCAACAAAGATCAAAAGAGACAAAGAAGGACATTACATAATGGTAAAGGGATTAATTCAACAAGATGAGCTAATTATCCTAAATTTATATGCACCCAATACATGAGCAGTCAGATTCATAGAATAAGTTCTTAGAGACCTACCAAGAGATTTAGACACAATAACAGTGGTAGACTTAAACATCCCACTGTCAATATTAGGCAGATAATCAAGACAGAAAATTAACAAGGATATTCAGGACCTGAACTCAGCTCTAGGTCAAGTGAACCTGATAGGTATCTGCAGAACTCTCCATCCAAAAAGAATAGCATATACATTCTTCTTGGTGCCACATGCAACTTACTCTAAAATTAATCACATAATTGGAAGTAAAACACTCTTTGACAAATGGAAATGAACTGAAATCATAACAGTCTCTTAGATCACATCACAGTCAAATTGAAACTCAAGATTAAGAAACTCATTCAAAACCACACAACTACATGTAAATTGAACAATCTGCTCCTGAATAACTCCTGGGCAAATAATGAAATTAAGGCAGTAGTCAAGTTCTTTGAAACCAGTGTGCATAATTCTTAAGAGCCCTAGGATTTTTGAAATGCTAAATGAACACTGGCTTTAATTTAAAGTCGCCAGCTGCATTAGCCCTAAGAGTAGAGTCAACCTGTCCTTTGAAGCTAGGCACTGACTTCTCCACTCTAACTATGAAAGTCCTAGGTGACATCTCTTCCAATGTAAGACTGTTTCCTCTACACTGAAATCTGTTATTTAGTGTAGCCACTGTGATCAACGATATTAGCTAGGTCTGGATAACTTGATGCAGCTTCTACATCATTTGCTACTTCACCTTTTACTTTTATGTTATGGAGATGGCTTCTCTCCTTTAAACCTCATGCACCAACCTCTCCTAGCATCCAACTTTTCTTCTTCAGCTTCCTCATCTCTCTCAGCCTTCACAGAAATAGAGTTTGGACCTTGCTTGAGATTAGGCTTTGGTTTAAGGGAATGTTGTGGCTGGTTTGAACCTTCTGTCCAGACCACTAAAACTTCATATGAGCAAAAAAATCTGGTTATTCGCTTTCTTACCATTCATATATTCACTGGAGTAGTATTTTTAATGTCCTTCAAGAACTTCTTTGCATTCACAACTTCGAGAATTTTTTTTTTTTTTTCATTCACAACTTGGATAGCTGTTTGGCACAAGAGGCTTAGCTTTCAACCTATTTCAGCTTTCAACATGCCTTCCTCACTAAGATTAATCATTTCTAGCTTTTAATTTAAAGTAAAAGACCGAAAACTCTTGAACATGCAGAGGCCACTGTAGGATTATTAATTGACCTAATTTTACTATTGTTGTGTCTCAGAGAATAGGGGGGTTTGAGGGGAGACAGAGAGAGATAATAAATGGGTGATCAGTGGAGCAGTCAGAAAACACACAATCTATCACTTAAGTTCACAATCTTATATGGGCATGGTTTTTGACACCCTAAAACAATTATAATAGTAACAACAAAGATCATTGGTCACATATAACACCGTAACAAATTAGTGATAATGAAAAAGTTTGAAATATTGTGAGAATTACCAAAATGAGACACAAAGTGAGAACATGCTGTGGAAAAATGACATCAATACACTTGTTAGATGCAGAGTTGTCACAAACCTTCAATTGGTAAAAAATAAAATATCTGTCAAGCACCATAAAGCAAAACACAATAAAATGAGGCATGCCTCATTTGTATGTTTATGTATACACACATACACACACAAACATACAGGCTGTTATGTATACATATACACACACACAGCCTATTGGTTCTATTTCTCTAGAGAACACTACGACAGTGAAAGAAACAAAGAAAATATACAGAGGAGCCCTGAGGCACCACAGATGGGAGTGAAGGCTTCCTGGAATTTCCAGCCCAGACCAACCCAGCCCAGCCCAGCCCAGTCACCAGTTGAATGCAGCCAGGTTGATGTCACATGAAGAGAAGAATCACCAAGCCAATATCTGATCTGGCCTAACAAATTATGAGGAAAAAATTAGTTATTTTTCTTAAGCCATTACATTAAGCCACAACATAAGGAAGTGAAACATCTTCCTTTCTTCCAGCCATCCTCCCTCCTATCTCTCTCCCATCCTAGACATAAGCTTAATCTTGTTTAGAGGGTTAGCTCTGAGGGCAGTGGAAGGTCAGCCTATAACTGGGAATTTGCCTACCTCCAATCAGTAAAGTCTGAAGTTTGTTCAAACCAATCATTTGGGATCATGTTTGCATTTGTATGACAATTTAGGGATTTTTAATAGCCAGCTATTTGTTCATCTTATAGCTGTAGCCTTCATTTAAGGTCTCTTTATAAAGATAGGAAAGGGGCGAAATCCAGACAAAGGTACTCTAAGGGGAAAAGAAAAGTTAGCCCTCCTACACAAAACCTCATTGGTCCCTAGAGTCTCTATGTCACAACAGATTCAGGAATGGAGTCTTCGGAATGCAAGAAGGGCTGCTGCAAGTGGCACCAAGTCACTCAATGACATGCAACAAGAATAATTGGACACCGTTTTATACCTCCTGAGAGCAGTGTTAGGTAATAGGCATAACCACAGAAGCCTTTGAGAATCCAAGCAAAATGAAGTCAATTAAATTCTGCCTATCACTGTTCAAGGAAAATGTCATGCTGTAGCTACCTTGAGACGCAGGCTCAGGGCATAAGCAGTGCTATAACATGCGGCAAACAACAAAAGTGGATGCAGAGTGCTGTGCAAAGCTGCTCAGAATAAGAATTTGTGGTAATTTCAAGCATGCGATCCATCTGTCAATGCAGGAAAATGACACATTTGAGGGTACGTTTATTTATGTAAGGAGTGCAAATTTTATACCATCATTAGCATACTGAATGAAAAGCTGAGGTCAGATTTCAAGCCAATTATCCAATGCTCTGTTATAAGTGCAAGACTACTAAATACACTAAGCATATTGGTATTGATGCTTCTGTAAATCTAGCTAGTATTCTTCCTCTCTCAAGAGAAAACAGGAGCAGACCTTGTCTTTAATGTCCTGGTGGTGGGCCATTTCAAGTCCATCCTCAAGAAGCACATCTTAGCAATAAATGTTGCATTTTAATTTTATTTTTAACTTGACTTTATTTTTTAATAGAGATGGAGTCTTGCTACACTGTGTAGGCTAATCTCAAATTCCCAGGGCCAAGTGATTCTTCTGACTTGGTCTCCCAAAGTGCAAGGATTGCAGGTGTGAGCCACCACACCTGGCTGAATATTGCATATTTTTGTGTAATTAGTAGAAACAAAAATCTCTCCTCTTTGGTCATGGAGCTGTATTAATGGCTGCTGTATTACTGGCTGCTGTCTTCCAGCTGTGGTTTTGTCAAAGATTCCAATTTAGAGAGCCAGAGTCTGGATAGGACAGTTTTAAAGGTCACTTCTGTAGCTGGATCCTCCTTTAAAGAGCTCCTTTTCCAAAATCAGCTTAGCTTAAAAGATGGGCTATAAAGGTTTTGTAGATGGACTCCTCTGCACGCATACCACCTCCTAAAGTTCCCTATAATCTTTTGAATAACAATAAAGTCACCATATTTATTGAATCCTTATAACAGAGGAATATTCCTGTAGAAGAAATGGGGAAGTTAATTTAAGTTACGGAGAGTGCCTAGACTCAAGAATTTTATAATCCTTTAGACAAGGTCTTTAAATGTTTTCCTTTAATCATAATCCAATTTTTAAAATGTGCAAACCAATTACGGCTCTTACTTTTTGCTATACTTACCTCTTTCTATTACAGATAGGGATATCAATGATGTTCCTGAGAGCATCCCAGCTCTCTGTCTAAGATGTCATATCCCTCATTACATCTCAATGTCCCTCTCAACCTGCGCTCCTAGGCTTCAGATACAGCTGTGAAGCTAACATCCTCTATTACAAACATATTCCTTTGTCGATGCTGACCCCTCCATTGTTATTTGGTAATTACTTATTTCCACCTTAGTTGACTCCCTATCACAGACTCCACAGTGATGATTCTAATTCATTCCATTTTTTTAGGCTCCTCTTGTGTCTCCCTGGCCCTCTAATTAGTAAGGCATTTTTTTTTCTGTGTCAAGTGGAAACCATTACATTGTGATAGCCTCTCTTATCTATTTCAAAGACACCGAGCCTCCCTGCATCCTCATCTCTTTCCTCCTCCACTGATGCTGATTCCTCAACAGGCTCAGCTCGACCTGTCACCAGCTCAGGACATTAATGCTCCATTGAATGTCCCTGTCTCTCTAGCACAGTGGTTAAATTCAGGAGGCCTCTGGAGCAAAACCTTCTTCTTTGAATCCTGACACTTGCTTGTTTGTATGACCTCTCTGTGCCTTAAACTCCTATCAAAAATATAAATAATAATAGCAGGATTTATCTGTTAGGTGTCTCATGAAGATTAAATTAACTAAAGCATTTAGAACTCTCCACAGTGCATAATAAGTAGTCAAATAATGGCAGCTGTTATAACATTCAGCCCTCCTTAAATTCTTTCTCTACCTCAACTGCTTTCTTAATTCCTCCATGTCCTTAGCATCTGGGCTCTTTTTTTCTCACTTCAACTTCTTTGTTTGAAAGCATGGTTTATATCTACCATAGAACTTGCTCATAGCTGCCTGACTCAACTGGCAATTTCAGTTGCATTCCCCACACCAACAATTTCCTAGACCTCAGCTTCAAAGGCCTGTTTATTTTCTTATCTGTCTTCATTTCTCCACTAACAACTGCTTTTAAGCCTTTCTTCCTGCTTCACATGCATCAATCACCCTGATGCTCCTAAGTTTCCTCTTTCCAGATTTCTTTCTCTACTTCTACAGGTCCCCTTCTCTCCACACCTAAAAGGGGTGTTACCTGAGGTTTGGCTCTATTCTTTTTTGTGTCACTGCTTCTCACACTAGGTGCATTATAAGGCTGACTGAAACACCCTTAGAAGCAGAATAATTCATACTATTCCAAGTCAGTAAATTCATGTTTTAAATCCTCTAAGTAGAAAATATTCACATATATTGAGAGACTAGAAAATATGGTACATCAGAGTTGTTGGGGAAGCAAGTGTCATTAACACTGTAATCAAATCAAAGTGAACGTAAGCACGACTGTGACCACAGATACCACTAATAACTCCCAATCATAGGGCTAGTATTTCTCTAAAAAATGGGTCAAGGAATTTTTCTCTGGATTTTCCTCAACATGTACAATGACTTAGTAAAACTAGAAAATTTTACAAAATACAATATTTTTAATATTCATTATTTTAGCTAAAACTGTAATATAACGAGAAAAGACTAGGAAAACTTATACTACTACCTAGATGGATTTTTCCTTAAAAAATAAATAGTATTCATGGTTAGAATTTTCTAGTTCAACTATAAGTGGGAGGGACAGAGAGAGAAAGAGAAAGAGAATTTACAAAACAGTGTGTCTTCTTACAAACCATAATTGTTTACTTTTGATTGAACATGCACACTCATAACCATTGGTTCAACCACATGTAGTTCAAGTACCACAAAGGTACTTAAACAAAATTTCTGTGTACAGACATGAAACTATGTTTAGTTACATTTCCTGTTGAAGCTAGTCTGAAAATAGCAACAAGTCTAGAGATTCTAACTTTAGAGAACTAAGTGTCACTCTATTTATTGTTTCAAAGATGTATTTATTTAAAATTATAGTTTCAATTAGAAATTTCCAGAGGTGGTCACAAGCAGTTATGTTTGGAGCAAAAGCTTGTAAGTGGTGAAAATGGAAAAGATACTAAGATGAATTCAGAACAACCTTGAAGCATGGGGTACATCACAGGGCATTTGGTGATTCAAAGCACCATAAAACAGTCCCCAAGCACAAGTAAAGAACTCCAAGTGAGCACTGCACTTGGCCACAAATTTGTAAGTCATATTTTTATGTTCATTTAAAACAGAGGTTGTTTAATCACTGTGGAGATACAAAATGAGCCTGACTTAGCCATTCAGTGAAAAACTCTGAAAAATAGATCCATGGAAACATCCATTGAATACATAACATTTAAATCAATTTGGAAAAACAGTTTGAAGTTAAAAGGTAAGAGGGCAAAATCTTGGTTATGAGCAATGTTTCAAATGCACAAACAAGCAGAGAAAAAAAAACTGCTTGAAGTATCATCACGGTTTGTTTCAGAAGCACCAAAGAAGGCAGAACTCCTGGCAAGGGATAGTTTGGTGCAGCCCAGGATGGGCAAGTTAGATTAGATTTGTTCTGATTCAAAAAGAGGCACTTGAGATGATCAAGTGTATTTTTACAGGGAAAGCATTGTTGAATAATCAAGAATATGAAGATAAATTAGATTTATACCAATTATTAGACTGAAGACACAGATGTAAATGATGTAACTACTTTATTAGTTGGCCTCACTTATAAAGTAGTCTGTCAAGATGTTTTATTTGCCAAAGAACTTGAAAGTAGAACTTATGAAAAGTTTGCAGCAAGATATGAGCGTTTTAGTTAGCATGATGTTAACTAGAAGAAAAATGTTAGACTCACATCTATGTTAAGCAAACCTTTGGAAGCAATAGTTTGCATCAAAGACATTATGCCCCCGACTACTCCAGCAATTAATGATTTTATTTATTCATCCCAAAGTTTTCAGCTTCTTCTATACCACTATGCTAGATCCTGGGGATTCAACTCCAAATGAAGCAGACATAGTCTTAACTTTAAAGTGTTTTACACTTACCAAGATACCACTCAAAACAACTTTTTTTCTTGATTTTTCTCAGCATGTAAAATGATTTAGTAAAACTAGAAAATTTTACAATATGCAGTATGTTTAATATTTATTATTTTAGGTAAAACTCTAATATAATGAGAAGAGACTTAGAAAGCTTGTACAACACACTCCAGCCTGGGCAATACAGTAAGACCCTGTCTCAAAAACAAGCAAACCAACCAACCCTAAATATTATGAGTTAATTCATTTTTTATACTTATAATAAATTGTGGGTCATGTGGGATTGTCTAGTTAGCAGATTTTTCCCTCAAAGTCAGAACACTCTCATTCAACTATTAAATAGGTAATGTGGTGATGGTTTTTATAAATGGTAGCAAAATTATAACATGAAATGATAGTTTGAGAGTTGAATAGAGGTATATCAGAATGTGAATAATTTGAGGCTCAGTTCATTTACATGTGACAAAAATTACAGCATCAGTCACAAAACAAAGATCACTATTCATATTTCTTCATTGAAAATGTCCTTGCTAAATATTTCCATGGAAATGTTTAAAACAAACAAACAAAAACAGTGGACTAGAGACTCTTTTAGTCCACCCAGACAAGTAGACAAGTGCACCAATGACTCAGCAGTAAGATAGACACATTCACATTTTTGGCAAGAGCAGCCTGACAACATGGCATCATCCTTCTATTTATAATTCTGGGCTTCTCTTCATACATCATTTCTCATGCACGGATCATAAAATCTTCAAAGTGCTCACATGTACTTAATTAATTTGGGTCCTGAGAATGAGGAAACACCAAGACAAGAAAAAGTGTAGTGATACTGAACCGAATATATGTGATTAGCTGTCTTTAACTCAGTCCAATTATATAGGAAAATGCTAAACTTGATGAATATTTAGGGGTTATCTTTTGTTCATCACTTTCAACACCATGATGAGTCCATTAGCCATCCCCTCAGCTGTTTTCCCAGTTTTCGCTTCTAGCCCCAAGCAACCCATTTTCCACACCCTAGGCAGAGAAATCATTTACAAACTTAAATCAAATCGTTTAATCTTCTTGCTGAAAACCCTCAATGATTTGCTGTGACATTTAAAATAAAATCTACTTCTCAGCATGCTATCCCAGAACCCTGCTCACTCTTTCAATTTCATTCTGCTTCATGTTTCTCTAGACTTATTTTTTCTCCATACTAATGAGCTTCTCACACCTAAAGGCCTTTACACAGGTAATTTTTTTTCTGTCCAGGAGACTTGCCCCAAAGTATTACTGTATCCTCCTTGTTATTCAGGGCTCACTTCAAAGGTTACCTCTTCAGAGAAGTTTCTTTAATCATACCTTCTCATTCCCCTAACATTTTTTTCCTTCTCTCTTTTTTTCTTTTTAATTTTAGATTCAGGAGGCACATGTGTAGGTTTGTTACATGGATATGTTGCATGATGCTGAGGTTTGCTCTTCTATTGAACCTGTCACCCAGGGTCTGACTGCCCTCATTGTTTGCCTAAACTATTGTTAAATTTTTCTAATTGGTCTTCCTCAGTATAATTTTTCCTTCCCTCCAATACATCCACCAATAAATCATGCTCTGTTCATTTCACTCAACTCAAAACCTTCCATGGTTGCTGCTGACTGAAGAAAGTATCCCAATTACTTGCATAAAAATGAGTAAAATCCATGAAATGCCCCTGATCCATATTTCTAATTTACATTCCTCAGCTGCCTCTTTCCTCCTACAGTTCTTTGCTTTAAGACCCTTCTGTGACTCAACATTCTAAAAACTTCCTTGTATTTTTTTCTCTTTTGATCTTTGATCTCAATATGATTTCTTCTCAGTATGCCCTTCCAATGATTCCTAAATTCTAGGCACTGAATACATGTTGATTTGCTAAATAAATAAACCCCTGTTTTTGCTTCAAGGCCAAGTCAATGGCAACTTCTCTAATCTTCCTCAATCCCTCCAGTCAGATTACCCTTTCCCTCCTCTTAAGCATTTATGATGCACAATAATTCTGCTTTAGTATATTGAGCTCATTCCACTTTCCAGTATAATTGGTTAGATACATTTCTGTCCTCCCCGCTAAAATAAAAATTGCTTTATGGCTAGGACCATTCTTATTTTTGTTTTGTTTTTGTTATTTATTTTTATTTGTACAAATTTATGGGGTACAAGTATAATTTTGTTACATGCATAGATTGCACAGTGGAGACATCAGAGCTTTTAGGGTATCCATCACTCAAATCATGTACATTGTACCCAGTGTGAAAAGAAAATAAATATTGGGGCCCCCAAATCACTAAGCTAAAGGGAAAAGTCAAGCTGGGAACTGTTTAGGGCCAACTTGCCTCCCATTCTATTCAAAGTCACCCCTCTGCTCACTGAGATAGATGCATATCTGATTGCCTCCTTTAAAAACGCTAATCAGAAACTCAAAATAATGCAACTGTTCATCTCTCTTACCTGTGACTTGGAAGCCCACTTCCCGCTTCCAGTCTTCCTGCCTTTGCTTCAAGTTGTCCCGCCTTTCCAGACTGAATCAATGTACTTCTTACATACATTGATTGATGTCTCATGTCTCCCCAAAATGTATAAAACTAAGCTGTACCCTGGCCACCTTGGGTATATGTTGTCAGGACTTCCTGAGGCTGTGTTAGGGGTGCACATCCTCAACGCTGTCTTGGCAAAATAAACTTTCCAAATTAACTAAGACTTGTCTCAAATTTTCAAGGTTTACACCAGTAAGTAATCTTTCATCATCCACCACTCGTCACCACCACCCTCTTGCCCTTCTGGGTCTCTGTTGTTCTTCTATAGCATCAATTAGGCAGACAGAAGGTGATTGTTGAAGTTAGGATGGAGGTCAAGTGCTTGTTGGTGATGGTGATGATGTGGCAAATGGAGTGAGTTGTGTAAGTGCTAGTTGATGGTATGGAGGCCCCAGCATCCCCCATCCTGAGAGATGTGCGCATTTCTCATACTGTGCATTCTATTTTCTAATTTTGGCTACCTAAAATCCCCAATTAACTCAGGTATATACACCAGTGAACTCTTAGACCATAAATGCAAGTTACAGAATCATTCCCATCATCACTCGTTGATGCCTAAAGTGCTGGGTTAAAGCAGTGGATAGAATTTAGAAGCAATTGGTTTAACTAATTCCAATGTCCTAAAGCCCTAATTACACAGACTTTACCCTGATGGCCATGAGTCAAACACTGCTTAAAGAGTTGGTTAATATCCATGATCAGTAGAGCTGAAAGCTATAAACTCGATACTTTCAATAGAACATTCATTCCTATACTCAAATTTCTAAAACTCGTCACATCCTGAAGTCAGCATAAATCAAACCTTAAACAGACACATGGTTTTAAAATAAACTCGCTCTCCATTATATTTCAACCATAGATAATATGGCATAAAATTCAATGCTTTTGTGACACTAGTTTACCTTTATAAAAAACTGCACATATATCCCAAACCTAAAATAAATGTTTAAAAATAAATAAATAAATGAATTTTAAAACTCACGCTACCTGGTAAGGAAAATCTACCTCCCTTGTTCTTCACGAATGAGTGGACTATTAATTTTTGCCTTTCTATGGAAGTTTTAGACCCAGACTGGCAAGTTCCCCAAAAATAAACAAGTCAGTATTTTGACTTAAATTATATCAAATCTACAGATCAATTGATGGAGCACTGCAATTTTTATGATTTGGAGACTTCTGATCCAGGGACATGGTATGGACTTTAATGTTATTTTAATACAACGTTCCCATAACTTATGCTTTTGTTGAAAATGGATATAGAATAATGTAGAACCCAAAAGAGTGGTGGACAACTCAGAACCCTTCACATCTTATCTGTGAAAAAAATATTTTCTTCTAGTCAGAGATAAGAATTTTCCTTCACATCTTTAGCATCTTACGAAATTTATTTGGGTAAAGGAGTAGTGAGGATTAACCACCTATGATTAAAGAAACTCTGATTTATTCTATAGATACAAGAAGAGGCCTTTTGCTTTAACAAACATTTAATTATAAAGAAAAAATTTAAAGGCCTTTCACTGGCAAATAGATTTTAAAGGAAATTAAACATGACAAAGGCTATTTGCTTTCCTTTACTTCATCACATCAGTTCCCAGCACATCCTGCCATTGTAGAGTAAATCAAAACAAAAGCCAAGCACATATAAGAGCCAAAACAATTGGTGAATCCTAAATACAAGCATGCAGGCTGCTGCAGAAATTGGGAAAAGCAGCAGGGAGGAGCCCGGGGATAATTTCCATGTATAGCCTCCCTTTAAATCTGTATTTGAATCCAAACCAAGGCAGATGTCAGTCAGCTAGCCCTGCCTGATGAAGAACAATATGTTAACATAAATTTCAATCTATCTTTCTACCTACTGCCAAACCAAAAGCTTTTTACTGGAATTCCACATTTTAAAATTGCAAGAAATTTACAATAAGAATATTTAACTGCTGGAATATCTATTAAAATTAGACAAATAATATATCTTATAACAAGAGAAAGAGAGACGGAGGGAGGGAGAAAGAAATAAGAGAGAAAGAGAAACAATGGCAGGTTAAAGTAACTGGAATTATTTAACTCAGAGAAAATGGTCAAAACCTGCTGTAATTACATATGCAGAAAATATACAACAGACTATCAGTGAAGTTGAAGCAAATTATAAGAATAATTAAAAGCTTTGTTTTCTAGCTATTATCTTGAGAAGCTATAAGGAAGTGTTTTGCTATCAACTGGTTAGTGATAAATATTATAAATTACCTTTTTAATTAGTAAAGCTTCTGAAGTATTTAGTAAAACTGCAAAAATAGAAGAATTTAGTAATTCAGGGAAATACAGTAAAATCTTATAGATTAGGCCATGTCTAAGAAAAATGATAACCATGATGAAGATAGTAACCAACATAATTAATGACTTCTTGGATAGAATATAAATCTAGTCCTCTTTATACTATGGTATACTCATTTAATTTGATCAATGTGTATAGTCACACTGAATAGTTCAAGCTATACAGTTTGGTAAAATTAGCCATACAATTTCTACTTGTCTATTGTGTTATTATTTCTGGATTACAATGCTCTTTGTTAACTTCTCTCTTTCATGATCTCAACACCTTCTATTTTCTCAGCCATCCCATAACTAAACAGGGTAAGAGTTTCCAGGACTCATTTGTTTCAAACGGGAAAGGTACTCATTCCTACAATATGTTACTTTGATGTTGTGTAAAGCACATTGTGAGCTATAATACAATCCTGCATTCAAATCCTACTTTTTCTAGGCAAGTTATGAAACATCTCTTAGCTGCTTCCTTAAAGTGTCAAATGTGAGATAATTTACTAGATAAGGTAGTTGTAAGAATTAAATGAGATAACATGTGAAGCACTTACTATAGAGCTTTCCACAGTTATTAAAAAATGTTATTTCTTCCCCTTTGTTCATTACCACAAGCTCTTTTAGGGAAGGATGTAAAACAAAAGATATGCATAAACTTGTGAAACTTTATCACTGTTCAGAATTCCTCAGAGAGAGAAACTACATTCATCTTGGAAATCCATATTGCATACTTTGAAGAACTGCAGTTCTTGCAGAATCTTTATCTCTTTGCAGTTAGGTCAGAAGAATAATACGGCATCATTCTATGGACAAGCCATGGTTATTGCCACCAAATAAAATGTCTCTGTATCAAGAATCTGGCCCTTCTAAAAGTACCATTTGTGATTAGAGATCATGTCCAGGTCTATCTACACACAGTGTCCCCCCTCAATATACTTTTAACTGAGTTTTTACTCACGGAGACCTACAATATTACCGGTAAAGTATCTCACCTTTCATTTGTGCTGTTGTTCAGTAAACTACAAATTTTCCATAAGAAATGAGTGGCATTTATTCTCAATGTCAAAATTCTACCTTTGGTTGTATACTGAGAACCAGAACACAAAAATCCCCAGTATTTCATCTCCAGTGTCTGATAACTACCTCCTAAATGATCAGGGTGTGAAGTTTTGCACCAGGATTTTCAAAGAAAAGATATTCAAACCTCTTTTCAAAAGATAATATTGATTGTTCAGCAAGAAGGATCCTACCACTGGTTATCCTACTACTTTTATACTCCAGGAATTCAAAAAATGTTTTAAAAGGGTGAATTTTATTTTATCCATTTTTTGCCACAATTTCAAAAACAACAACAAAAAAAAGAGTGAATGATACAAAGTAGCTACACAATCTCACTATTGAAGTCAGGTAATCGCCATTAATTGTAAATATTAACTTCCATGTTAATTAATTTCACCCAACTGAAGTGTAAATATGCCCTTTGCTTTTCTTGACACCCTAAAGATTTAGAGATTCTACCCATTAGGATGTTGAAAAGCAGTGTGGGGTTTTTGAAGAGGAACATTTTCACACCATCTGGATGAATCAAAGGGTCATCTTAGAACACAGTTGTCAATACAATTTCTAGAATCAGTGCAGTGAAAGTAAATCACACAGAGAACTTTGGCAATAGGAATGTGGGAAACAGAGAGTTTGCTCTCAGTTTTTTCTCCAATAAAAATATTGCTAAGACATAGTTCCAGGATGAAATAAAAATAATATACACTGCTAGCTCAGAGTTATTTTCATGAGCTATGGATAAAGGACCACAAGATTTCAAAGCAGTCTCAGAACTCTTTTCTTAGCTAGCAAAGTATATCTGAGATGATCTGGTCCTCCCTCTCAGAGGATAAGTAGGGATTTCCTGAGTAGAGAAGATGTGAGAAAGGCAGTGATGTGGGAGATAGGAAGAAACAGGGAGGAAAAGCATATGTGTAAAGGCAAGAAGCATGCAAGTAAAAGTCAGATTTGGGGGATGGTAAAGACTTCAACATAGCTAGAGACAGGGGTTATGGATGGGAAGTGTATTCATTTCCCATTGCCCTTACAACAAATTAACACAAACTGAGTGGTTTAAAACACCACAAATAAGTCAGAAGCCCTGAATTAGTCTTACAGAGCTAAGCTAAAATCAGGATGTCAGTGGGATTAATTGCTTCTGGAGATGCCAGTGGTGTATTCATCCCTTTCTTCTTCCAGCTTGTAGAGGCTTTCAGCATTGCATGCCTTGGCTTGCGGCTTCACACCAATTTCTACTTCCATTGTCACATTGCCTTCTTCTGCCTTTGATCTTCATGCCTCTCTCTTAAAAGGTCTCTTTATAATTACATTTCGGGCCTGCCTGGATCATCAAGGAAAATCCCCCCATCTCAAGATCCTTAAATTAACCACATCTGCAAAGTTCCTTTTGACATATAAGATTACATATTCACAGGTTCCAGAAATTAGGACTCAGACATCTTTTCAGGACCATTATTCAGACTACCACAGACAGTAATACAACTTATGATGTTTATCATTTCCATACGTTATTCATTACACTAGGTACTTTACCCACATTATATAGCCACAATGCTCTCTGCAAGATGAGAATTACTATGGGTGAGATTCAAAATGTTTAAAAACTTGTGCTCAGGCGCACTGAGCAATCAGAATGGACCAGACACAGTTCTGAAGCCCTCAATGCTGCACAACTCTCCCTCTACTGTGTGAGAGAGATCCACATGGTAGCCTGGAAGACTATCCAGGCAAAAGGTGCATACAGCCGGGTGCAGTGACTCACGCCTGTAATCCCAGCACTTTGGGAGGCTGAGGCAGGAGGATCACCTGAAGTCAGGAGTTCGAGACCAGCCTGGCCAACATGGCAAAACCCCGTCTCTACTAAAAATACAAAAATCCCAGCACTTTGGGAGGCTGAGGCAGGAGGATCACCTGAAGTCAGGAGTTCGAGACCAGCCTGGCCAACATGGCAAAACCCTATCTCTACTAAAAATACAAAAATTAGCTGGGCATGGTAGCGTATGCCTGTAGTCCCAGCTACTCAGGAGGCTGAGGCAGGAGACTTGCTTGAACCCAGGAGGTGGAGGTTGCAGTGAGCTGAGATGGCACCACTACACTCCAGCTTGGGCAACAGAGTGAGACTCTGTCTCAAAAAAAAAAAAAAAAAAGTGCATACTAGTGTATACTGATTAAATATCAATGTTGAGAATAGAACATCAAGGTAGGTCCTCTGCCAGGTATTTTGCATTCATTATTGTACTTAATCCTTATTTTCACCCTCTGAGGAAGGCATTTTTATCTCTGTTTTACAGATGAAAATTCAAAAGGCTCAAAGAAGTTAAATAACTTGCCCATGTTCATATGGCGAGTCACTTTGAGAACCAAGGGCCAAACTCTGCATGCTTCTAGACCCCCTTTTCCTTCCATCAAGTTAGACTGAGTGTTATTTAAAAATCTAAAATAATAATAAAACTTAGAGATACTTAAGGATTATGAAACCCAAATGATAGTCTGCGTAATAAATTAGATATTAGATTTTTGAAAATTTGCAGTGGGTTAATCTTCAATGGTAGAGGTGAGGCTGGCCACCCCTCCTTCCAAATAGGGAGAGTGTAACATTATATCAAATGACCAAGTTAATTGTTTGGAAGGCACCCTATGGGCTCACTTACTTGTCTCAACAATTGGATTGCCAAAGCAATTAGAGATGTCATGCGGGCCCCTCCTAAAAACTCAATACCAAGCTCCGGTCTTAGCATGAGAAAGTCTTAACATCCTTGCCATTCCTTTACTACTAGTGCCACTATAACATTCCCAGCAGATTCAAACTGTGGTTTTAAACGATACACAACAACTAAATAAGTTAATTATGCTCTTCACAGTTTTCTTAGACATATAGAATTTAACAGCCACTAAACATGTAAAACACTGAGTGATGTTTCAAAATAAATTTGGCTGGAAATATTATAGTTATCATCCTTCATCACTACTTGGAAGATCATATTCATTTTGGGTTGATATGACACAAATTAGTATATTCATGTGAACCTGATGGATTTTACTGTAGGTTTTCTGAGAAAATCTTTTAAAACAACTGTGAGAAATCAGCTACAAGTTCATGAGGTACACATGGCTTAAAATATCTCAAATAATGTCCTAAAGCTCATGCAGACACACTCGTACAACTACACACACATAATAGTGTTAGGACCCACCAATCCATTGTTCAACGCTTTGTTTAAAATCCAGTCCCCTGGTATACAATAATTCCTGTATCAGGAAAAAAGGATGTGATCTCATTAGCAGAGTGAATCACAATAACTCAAACAGGATGATTGATGAGATAGTGAAAAGGTGTTGGTGAATTTACACAGGCCATTAATATAATAATTTATTCAACTTTCTCTGCAAACTCCCATGAATATATCCAAGAAGGCACATAAACTCATGTCTCCAAACTCTTGTTAAAAGAACATTAGGGAATTCACAAAGTTCACAGAATTATGGGAAAAAAAATTAACAAGTCCTGAGTCTCCTTTATGCCCTGACACTGAAGTCAATGTTGTCCTGTTACCAAAAGGTAAACACAGGCCTGACTAAGGCACTTTGTTGCCTAGTTATCCTCGTGTCCTCACAGGCCTGGGTTGCCTACCTCTGTGAGAATGAATTAAATTCAGCAAATAAACTCTGACTTGGACACTTCAGGGTCCATTGGTTTACTCAGACTAAATTGTGCTTTGTTTATAAATGGTCCTAGAATTTCATTCATAACTTTGGAAAGGGGTAGAGGGAGGAAAAACACAAAATACATATAAAATCTGAAATCTGAAGTGTGTACTATTTTAAAACATTTTATCTTATAACAAACGTTACCATCATCCGTGGTTGCAAGGAGGGGGGAGGGCATTGTGATATGTCAGCAGAGACCAGATCACATGCACTTCAGTTACCTGCATGCCAGGTTAATTCACTTAGGAATAGGATACACATATGGTTTTTCATCACAGCACAAAACTATGTGAGAATGTATGTGGATAATACTATCTGGTGGGTAGGGACAGGGCGAGAGTAAGCCATTATATAATCTTGAAGTTTGGGGCATTAGGGAAGAATATATGCAATACAATATGTTAAAATGCTCAGAACCTATGAATTCAGCTTTAACTGATGTGTAAAGTACAGAAACAAAACTCATTTGAACATAACATTTCAATGGAAAAAAGGATAAGCATTGCTTTTTTTATCTTATTGGTACTAGATCTTTACAAAAAGATTTAAGGTTCATAAATTTCCCTTAATTTGTTTCAGTTTCAAATAAAAGATTATTTCATTAATTTATTATTGACTCTCACTGATACATATAACTTACTTTTTAGTCTGGGCCCATTTGTTTACATATTCATTGCTTTCCTCATTCATTGGTTTTATTAATATTTATGTGTCAATCACTGTGCTAAGTCATAAAAATTCAAAACAAACAAGAGGGAAAGTGCTGTGCTGTCTGCCCTGGTAGAGTTTTTGCTGAAGCAGAGAAGACAGCTGATTCCAAAAATAATTAATACATTACCTAAAGGAGTGTTTTGAAAGCAGACAGGTAGCACATCTGAAAGTTTATAATTCCTAACCTATTTATGTGCAATATTGTTTAGCTAAAGAAATCAACAGTAGTTCTGAAATATGGAACATAAGCAGACAACCTTTATTCTGACACTTTTTATTTTTAAAGTGATTTCCTAAGCAACCCTAAAAGATTTTAACACAACTACATTTTTTAGCCCCATGTATATTATCAAACTGATAAAAAATAAAATTTTATATCAAAAATGAAATATTGTCTAAGTTATATATTTATGTCACCATCATTTTGAAGATTTGGGAAAAATTTAGGTGGCTCCATTGTATTGCTTGCTGGTTAAATTCATTAAAGAATATAGATATATATGACAAGCTTCTTAGGACCCAACGACGTCTGTGGCCTTCACACCATATAATGCCATGTCTTTAGTTTAATCTATACCAGGTAGTGTTCTTTATAATTTCTGATATTCAAGATGTTTTCTAGCTTTTCAAAGACCCATAGATGTCCTTTCCTCAGTGGTAAAATGGTAATAGCCACCATTAGGAAATTCTGCTATTGTGCTAAGTTTCCTTTCTTTCTCTTTGGAACAGCAAAAAATAAACAGACCCAGTTACAGCACAATGGCTGCCCAGGCTTCCCCACTTAACATTCCTGAACATATTTATTGTGGAAATAAATTCTGATAATATTGCAAGTATTTTATTTTTATCATTCATTTAGAAATATATTTTGAATGCCATATTCACTCTATCAAACTGGAAACACTTCCTTTTCAATTTTCCCAATTATCTTTATTTCTTACAATGAAGTTCTTTAAATTTCACAAGTAGAAGAATACTGGACTAATTTATCTATGTGTAGCTCCCATCACCCACAATTTTCATATTTTATTAGAGTCTAAGCAAAATTCTTTTCTGAGTTTTTCTAATGTGAAGATTTACAGCTCATCAGACAGAAAAAGCAAAGCCTCTTTTTTGTTACAAGTGTGCTGTTGTGTAGAAAGACCAGAGTGTTGACACATCACCAGCTGGGAGCTGTAGCTTGCTTTTCTAGCAGAGTGTGATGCTGTGATTATCTGCCTCTACTCTCTCACCAGTCTTCCTTTTGAATAAAAGGTAAATGCTGATGAGCCTCCAGGTTGGGTGGAAATTCCACTTGTAGATGTAGAATAACATTGTCCTAGTTAAAGTTGTATATGTCTACAGTCTGTGCTTTATCGCACCGTAAGTTTGACCAAATGAATTAATTAGCTTTCATTTTGGTTATATACAACCATTACTCAGAAATGCATACTTCATGGAAATTATTTCCATGTTCTTAACCATTTAAATTGGGATTATTGATATGAGGTAATATTTTAAAAATAAAATGACCAATTGTGTACTATACATATAGTTAATATTAGGTGTACGCACAGTCAAAACTAATGTTACAAATACAATGAACTACTTTTCTTCACTGCCTATGTCCATTCCCTAAGTATTCTGTCAGATAATTAAAAACAGACATTATTACCCTAAATGTTAATTCTTGCTCCATTTACTGGAAAACTCAATGAGGTAATATTTTAAACAATGATTTCTTCTTTAAGATTTTTATTTATGATTAAGTGAGCCTGAATTCTTTCATAACTGTGTTGAAAACAAAACTCTTCTCACTCTAAGTTGAATACTTTAGCTGATTAAAGTAAGTGTTTTAGTATTTTAGCTGATTAAAATAAAAGCTTAAGAAAGGCTCACTGAGTAATATTAGTAACTTCAGTTTTATAATTTAACTGCTATTATAGTTCTTATAAAAATATCCATCATTAAATCACTACTCCAAATTTTTATTTTGAGAAGTAATATGTTCATAAATAAGGCTTTGGATTATTAGGTATACGGACAGTATATTCATCTCACTGTTGAAAGTTGAAAATTGTGGTTGATAGTCATGGCTTGGCAGATTTCTTCATAGAATTCTCTATGTATGTTCTACATGTCATTGTTATGACTCTATTGTCCAGAGCCTCCGTTTCTCTTGAGAAAAAAAAAATCATTTCTTGTCATGTCTCAATCACCCTCTGAGACCAAGCCATACACAGATGAAACAATAGCTAATTCTTTTAGACAACTAGGAACTCTTTTGTGCCCTGGCAGGCTAGTGTTTGAAACTTGTAATATGGTATACAATTCTAATGGCAACATTTGAAAATAAGTGAATTATAGTGGTTGGCAAGATGGCTGAATAGGAACAGCTCTGGTTTGCAGCTCCCAGCAAGACCAATGCAGAAGGCAGGTGATTTCTGCATTTCTAACTGAGATACCCAGCTCATCTCATTCTCATTAGGACTGGTTAGACAGTGGGTGCAGCCCACAGAGTGCGAGCTGAAGCACGGTTGGGCATCACCTTACCCAGGAAGTTCAAGGGGTTGGGGAACTCCCTCCTTTAGCCAAAGGAAGCCGTGAGGGACTGTGCTGTGAGGAATGGTGCATTCTAGTCCAGATACTACACTTTGCCCACAGTCTTTGCAACTTGCAGACCAGGAGATTCCCTTGGGTTCCTGCACCACCAAGGTCCTGGGTTTCAAACACAAAAGTGAGTGGCTGTTTGGGCAGACACCGAGCTAGCTGCAGGATTTTCTTTTTTACATACCACAGTGGCACCTGGAAGGCCAGTGAGACAGAATCGTTCACAACTGTGGAAAAGGGGTTGAAACCAAGGAGTCAAGTGGTCTAGCTCAGCGGATCCCACCCCTATGGAACCCAGCAAGATAAGATACACTGCCTTAAATTTCTTGCTGCCAGCACAGCAGTCTGAAGTGGACCTGGGACACTTGAGCGTGGTGAGGAGAGAGGCGTCTGCCATTACTGAGGCTTGAGTAGGTAGTTTTCTCCTCACAGTGAAAATAAAGCCACCAAGAAGTTCAAACTGGGCAGAGCCTACCGCAGCTCCACAAAGCCACTGTAGTCAGACTGCCTCTCTAGAATCCTCCTCTCTGGGCAGGGCATTTCTGAAAGAAAGGCAGCAGCCCGAGTTAGGGGCTTATAGACAAAATTCCCATCTCCGTGGGACAGAGCACCTGGAGGAAGAGGTGGCTGTGGGTGCTGCTTTAGCAGACTTAAATATTCCCGCCTGCTGGCTCTGAAGAGAGCAGTGGATCTCCCAGAACAGTGCTTGAGCTCTGCTAAGGGACAGACTGCCTTCTCAAATGGGTCCCTGACTCCAGTGCCTCCTAACTGGGAGACACTTTCTAGCAGGGGTTGACAGACACCTCATACAGGAGAGACCCAGCTGGCATCTGGCAGGTGCCCCTCTGGGACAGTTTCCAGAGGAAAGAACAGGCAGCAATCTTTGCTGTTCTACAGCCTCTGTTGGTGATACCAAGGCAAACAGGGTCTGGAGTGGACATCCAGCAAACTCCAGCAGACCTGTAGCGGAAGGGCCTGTTAGAAGGAAAACTAACAAACAGAAAGGCGTAGCATCAACATCAACAAAAAGGACGTCCAGTCAGACACCCCGTCCAAGGGTCACCATCATCAAAGGCCAAAGGTAGATAAATCCATGAAGATGGGGAGAAACCAGTGCAAAAAGGCTTAAAATTACAAAAATCAGAATGCCTCTTCTCCTCCAAAAGATCACAACTCCTCACCAGCAAGGGAACAAAACTGGATGGAGAATGAATTTGACAAATTGACAGAAGGAGACTTCAGAATGTGGGTAACAGCAAATGCCTCCGAGCTAAAGGAGCATGTTCTAACCCAATGCAGAGAAGGTAAGAACATTGAAAAAAGGTTCTAGTCTGCTAACTAGAATAACCAGTTTACAGAAGAACACAAACGACCTGAGGGAGCTGAAAAACCCAGCACAAGAACTTCATGAAGCATACACAAGTATCAATAGCCAAATCAATCAAGTGTAAGAAAGGATATCAGAGATTGAAGATCAATTTAGTGAAATAAAGGGTGAAGACAAGATTAGAGAAAAAAGAATGAAAGGGAATGAACAAAGTCTCCAAGAAATATGGGACTATGTGAAAAGACCAAACTATCGTTTGATTGGTATACCTGAAAGTGATGGGAGAATGGAACCAAGTTGGAAAACACTCTTCAGGATATTATCCAGCAGAACATCCCCAACCTAGCAAAATAGGCCAACATTCAAATTCAGGAAATACAGAGAGCACCACAAAGATACTCCTTGAGAAGAGCAACCCCAACACACATAATCATCAGACCAAGGTTGAAATGAAGGAAAAAATGTTAAGGGCAGCCAGAGAGAAAGCTCGGGTTATTCGCAAAGGGAAGCACATCAGACTAACAGCAGATCTCTCTGCAGAAACCCTACAAGACTGAAGAGAGAGGGGGCCACTCTTAAATAAAAGAATTTTCAACCCAGAATTTCATATCCAGCCAAACTAAGCTTCAAAGGTGAAGGAGAAATAAAATCCTTTACAGACAACCCAATCCTGAGAGATTCTGTTACCACCAGGCCTGCCTTACAAGAGCTCCTGAAAGAAACACTAAATTTGGAAAGGAACAGCCGATACCAGCCACTGCAAAAACATACCAAACTGTAAAGACCATCAACACTATGAAGAAACCGCATCAACTAACGGTCAAAATAACCAGCTAGCATCATAATGACAGGATCAAATTTACACATAACATTATTAACCTTCAATGTAAATGGGCTAAATGCCCCAATTAAAAGACACAGACTGGCAAACTGGATAAAGAGGTAAGACCCACTGGTGTGCTGTATTCAGGAGACCAATCTCATGTGCAAAGACACACATAGGCTCAAAACAAAGGGATGGAGGAATATTTACCAAGCAAATGGAAAGCCAAAAAAAAAAAAAAAAAGCAGAGGTTGCCATCCTAGTCTCTGATAAAACAGACTTTAAACCGACAAAGACAAAAAAAAAAAAAAAAAGACAAAGAAGGGCATTACATAATGGTAAAGGGATCAATGCAACACGAAGAACTAACTATCCTATATATATATATACCCAATACAGAAACACCCAGATTCATAAAGCAAGTTTGTAGAGAACTACAAAGAGACTTAGACTCCCACACAATAATATTGGGAGACTTTAACACCCCACTGTCAATATTAGACAGATAATCGAGACAGAAAATTATCAAGGATATTCAGGACTTGATCTCAGCTCCGGACCAAGTAGACTTAATAGACATCTACAGAACTCTCCACCCTAAATCAACAGAACATACATTCTTCTCCACATCTCGTCGCACTAATTCTAAAATTGACCACATAATTGGAAGTAAAACACTCCTCAGCAAATGCAAAAGAACAGAAATCATAACAAATAGTCTCTCAGACCACATTGCAAATTAGAACTCAGGATCAAGAAACTCACTCAAAACCGCACAACTACATGGAAACTGAACAACCTGCTCCTGAATGACTACTGAGTAAATAATGAAATTAAGGCAGAAATAAATAAGTTCTTTGAAACCAGTGAGAACAAAGACACAATGTACCAGAATCTCTGGGACAAAGATAAGTAGTGTTTACAGGGAAATTTATAGGACCAAATGCCCATAGGAGAAAGCAGGAATGATCTAAAATTGACACCTTAACATCACAATTAAAAGAACTAAAGAAGCAAAAGCAAACAAATTCAAAAGCTAACAGAAGACAAGAAACAACTAAGACCAGAGCAGAACTGAAGGAGATAGAGACACAAAAACCCTTCAAAAATCAAGGAATCCAGGAGCTGGTTTTTTGAAAAGATTAACAAAAAAGACCACTAGCCAGACTAATAAAGAAGAAAAGAGAGAAGAATCAAATAGACGCAATAAAAAATGATAAAGAGGATATCACCACTGATGTCACAGAAATACAAATTACTATCAGAGTATACTATGAACAGCTCTATGCAAATAAACTAGAAAATCTAGAAGAAATGGATAAATTCCTGGACACATACACCCTTTCAAGACTAAACCAGAAAGAAATTGAATCCCTAAATAGACCAGTAACAAGTTCTGAAATTGAGGCAGTAATTAATAGCTTACCAACCAAAAAAGGCCCATGACCAGACAGACAACCGAATTCTACCAGAGGTACAAAGAGGAGCTGGTACCCTTCCTTCTGAAACTACTCCAATCAATAAAAAGAGGGAGTCCTCCCTAACTCATTATATGAAGCCAGTATCATCTTGAAACCAAATCCTGGCAGAGACACGACAACAAAAAAATTTCAGGTCAATATCCCTGATAAATATATATGCAAAAATCCTGAATAAAATACTAGCAAACAGAATCCAGCAGCACATCAAAAAGCTGGTACACCACAATCAGGTTGGCTTCATCTCTGGGATGCAAGGCTGGTTCAACATACGCAAATCATTACACATAATCCATCACATAAACAGAACCAATGACAAAAACCACATGATTATCTCAATAGTTATGCAGAAAAGGCTTTTGATAAAGTTCAACAGCCCTTCATGCTAAAAACTCTCAATAACTAGGTATTGATGAAACATATCTCAAAATAGTAAGAACTATTTATGACAAACCCACAGCCAATATCATACTCAATGGGCAAAAGCTGGAAGCTTTCTCTTTGAAAACAGGTACAAGACAAGGATGCCCTCTCTCACCACTCCTATTCAACACAGTATTGGAAGTTCTGGCCAGAGCAATCAGATAGAAAGAGAGGAAGTCAAATTGTCTCTGTTTGCAGATGACATGATTGTATATTTAGAAAACCCCATCATCTCAGCCCCAAATCTCCTTAAGCTGATAAGCAACTTCAGCAAAGTCTCAGGATACAAAATCAATGTGCAAAAATCACAAGCATTCCTATACACCAGTAATAGACAAACAGAGAGCCAAATCATGAGCAAACTCCCATTCACAATTGCTACAAAGAGAATAAAATACCTAGGAATACAAATTACAAAGCATGTGAAGTACCTCTTCAAGGAGAATTACAAACCACTGCTCAAGGAAATAAGAGAGGACACAAACAAATGGAAAAACATTCCATGTTCATGGATTAAACGTATCATGAAAATGCCCGTACTACCCAAAGCAATTTATGGATTCAATGCTATCCCCATCAAGCTACCATTGACTTTCTTCACAGAATTAGAAAAAAACTACTTTAAATTTCATATGGAACCAAAAGAGAGCCCATATAGCCAAGACAATCCTAAGCAAAAAGAACAAAGCTGGAGGCATCATGGTACCTGACTTCAAACTATTCTACAAGGCTACTGTAACCAAAACAGCATGGTACTGGTACCAAAACAGAGATATAGACCAATGGAACAGAATGTAGACCTCAGAAATAATACCACACATCTACAAACATCTGATCTTTGACAAACCTGACAAAAACAAGCAATGGGGAAAGGATTCCCTATTTAATAAATGGTGTTGGGGAAACTGGCTAACCATATGCAGGAAACTGAAACTGGACCCCTTCTCCTTAAACCTTATACAAAAATTAACTTAAGACGGATTAAAGACTTAAATATAAGACCTAAAACCACAAAACCCCTAGAAGAAAACCTAGGCAATACCATTCTGGACATAGGCCTGGCTGAATACTTAATGACTAAAACACCAAAAGCAATGGCCACAAAAGCCAAAATTGACAAATGGGATCTAATCAAATTAAAGAGCTCCTGCACAGCCAAAGAAATTATCATCAGAGTGAACAGACAACCTACAGAATGGGAGAACATTTTTGCCATCTATCCATCTGACAAAGGTCTAATATCCAGAATCTACAAGGAACTTAAACATATTTACAAGTAAAAAACAAAGAACCCCATTAAAAAGTGGGCAAAGGATATGAAGAGACACTTCTCAAAAGGAGACATTTATGCGGCCAACAAACATATAAAAAAAGCTCATCATCACTGGTCATAAGACAAATGCAAATCAAAACCACAATGAGATACCATCTCATGCCAGTTAGAATGGCAATCATTAAAATGTCTGGAGACAACAGATGCTGGAGAGGATGTGGAGAAATAGGAATGCTTTTACACTGTTGATGGGAGTGTAAATTAATTCAACCATTGTGGAAGACAGTGTGGCGATTCCTCAAGGATCTAGAACCGGATATCCCATTTGACCCAGCAATCCCATTACTGGGATTTATATACCCAAAGAATTATAAATCATTCTACTGTAAAGACACATGCACAGGTATGTTTATTGCAGAACTGTTTACAGTAGCAAAGCCTTGGAACCAACCCAAATGCCCATCAATGATAGACTGGATAAAGAAAATGTGGCATATACATCATGGAATACTATGCAGCCATAAAAAGGATGAGTTCATGTCCTTTGCAGGGACATGGAAGAAGCTGGAAACCATCATTCTCAGCAAACTAACACAGGAACAGAAAACCAAACACCGCATGTTCTCTCACTCATAAGTGGGAGTTGAACAATGAGAAAACATGGACACAGGGAGGGGAACATCACACACCAGGGCCTGTTGGTGGGTGGGGGACTAGGGGAGGGATAGCATTAGGACAAATACCTAATGTAGATGATGGGTTGATGGGTGCAGCAAACCACCATGGCATGTTTATACCTATGTAGCAAACCTGCACATTCTACACATGTATCCCAGAAATTAAGTATAATAAAAAAAGAAAATAAGTGAATTATAAACTAAAGGACAGTAATCAAGAGTTCATAAGCCTTTTTATGTATTCTCTCCTAAATATGCATATTTTATACTTTATCAAATGATATTGTGTTTCCTATGTATTTTTACCTACAGAAAACAAACAAACAAACAAAAACAGACCAAAACTGTGGGAAGAAGAAAGCAGGCTGAATACAAAACATGTTGAATAGGAAATTCCAAGCTTTATCTCTAATTATAAAATGTCTGGAATACTGCAGGCAGCAAAAAGCAGCTCAACCAATATAGAGAGATAACTACAGATGTGAAGTCATTATCAAAGACTAAGATGAAGAAATAAAAAAGGTTCAATCATGTAGCCCATTACAAAGATCAATGGCATCAATAAACACTGCCTTATGTTCCAAATTGCATATACGTCAACTTTCCCAGCAGCTAGGAGCCTTGGCAGCTCCAAGAGACCACGGACCAGACAATATATCTTTTGATTTATCATGATGATTTATATTGTGTTATAAATTGCAAATATATATTAAATTTAATTAAATATCTGAAAAAAGATATAAAATAAAATCACAAAAACTAAAACCTCACAAAAGCTTCAAACTTCTAGCAACAATGGCACTTACGTAGGAGTCTTAGCCAAGGAGCATGGAAAGAAAATCAGCGTGGTCAATATCTCTTCGGTGTGCACACATCTCTGTGGTTGATTTCCTCATACCTTTCTTCAAAGTCCAAGATAAATAAGTTATAAAATTTGTTTAGAACAATCAAGTCCATTCTCCTTTCCATTAGCATTAGATGGCTACACTATATCAATAGCTTATTGTAATTGAAAGACTAAGCTCTCTACAGAAAATGTACATATCAGAATAGGCATAAATGTACTCTATATACATATACATATATATATACACACACACACACATGAAAGTCATGACTGCATATTATAAGATAGCAACACATGTGCTTTGTACTAAGCACTTTCATATATCCCACTTCTTCCCCAACTCTCATTGAAAATTATCCAATAAGACATAAAAAATTGAAACTTGAAGTTCAGTGATTCAATCCAAGGTCACTCAGTCAGTAAGTAGTAGAGACAGGATTCAAAGCCAGGCAGTCTGACTTTAGAGCCTGTGCTCTTAACCACTACCATATCCACTCTGTCTTTCACACTACAGGGTGGAGGAACCATGGAAAGAAAGTAGTAACACAAAGAAGGAAAATCAATTATAAGGAGGGATAAAGGGAAGGAAGAAAAGGCTTAACAAAGAAACCAAAAGGGAAAGGAGAAGCAAGGAAGGGAAGAAAGGAAAGAAAGACAAGATATAGGTACTAATAAAGGAAGGCAGTTGCATGAACTTCTGTGTCCTTGCTGTATGATTTTCTCAGTGAAATTGTAGGAAAATGAGAAACCCTTCATCTCCTCTCAGCATAAAACATTAAGTGCCATACCAAAATCTCATAAAAGAAAATACCAATATATGTATGAGTCATACTTCCACTTCTACCCCCCAAAATTGCCTGATTTCTTCATTGTAAATAAGATATTGGGTCTCCCTTGAATGAACCCATCGCAGCATTTTCTATTTCAGTTCATAATACAAAAAATCGCTGCCTATATTAAACACCTTTTCCCAATGAGGCTGGCAGGCTGCACTGAGAATCAGAAGCACCAACTCCCAAACAAGTTTTTACTGAGACTCTGCTCAAATGTCTGTCATAATGTGAATGATGAAGGAAGAGGGGAAGCAGCAGTAACAGGACACAATCTGTCAAAAAAAAGCATAGCCAGCCACAGTGATCAGTGTTTTTATGCTAACTAGATTTCCCCGCAAATGTAAGTGGAAGAGAGACAGCATATGTGTGGAGGGGAAGGAGGGGTTGTCAATGAGCTGTGGATGATCATACAGTTTCTTCCTGTTCTATGATTCCGTATATCTATAATTTGAAAGCACAACGATATATTTGCAAAGAGAAGTCAAGAGGCCCAAGTTCTGGGCTCTGCTCTCAGTCTTAAGCAACTTGTCTTATTTTTCTGGGACTAGGTTTCCGTATCTTTAAAATAAAGTGTCCCTTTTAGCTTTTATAATCTATGACTTTTTGATGACAACTACCTTTGATGATCACCATTTTATACATAAAAGCCAGCATGTGCACAAGTACACCAACACATACACACACAAACATAAGCTCTCAGTTGATATTATCATGACTCTCTACCTCCAGGTAGAACTATAGCTATTTTATTCAAGATCAGTGTTTATCTAGCCTTGATATTATTATGACTCTCTACCTCCAGGTAGAACTATTGCTATTTTATTCAAGATCAGTGTTTAACCTAAAGATTTGGATGACACATTTAATATCTTACTAGGAAACCTATTCCAACACCTATCAACAGAAACTTAAAGGAATTTTCCCACATATATAAACAATTGTTTTTGAATTGGTTTTTAAATCTTATATTAAGGCAAATAAAAGTCTTGAGTTCTTCTATTGGCTCAGGTATATAATTTTATGCCAGCTTATATTTGATGAAACTAAAGTCTCTAAACAGAATAAATTAGAATCTAGAGATATTCATATTAGAGCTAAATATTAGAGAAAAATACATTATATATACATATATATATAAGAAACTAGAGATGATAAAAGTAAAAGCTACATCGATCAGGATTATCAATGAAGATGCTAGGCAAATGAAAATAAAGATCAGTAACCTACCCAGCAAGTAATGACAGTTGTAAAATTTGAGAAACAACAATATAGAAATGTTAGAATGTACTTATCTTTACATGTAACCTTCTAGGTCATCTGCAATAAGGTATTTGAAGGCATGTATGCCTGGAATTCAGTCATGAAAAAACAAAGAAGAGTCATATCTGAACAAATCTTTCTCCTACTTCAATACTCAGTTCCAGCCACACCTCCTCTCCAAAGACTTTCCTCATTCACTTTCTCCATTCTTCTTCAGAGGCCCTCTGTCCCAAGCCCTGTAGAACTGTGTCTGTCTTGCACATAGAAAATTGTATTGCTCTTATTTTTTTATTTCAATGCTGGTCTCCCATTAGCTAGTGTTGAGTTTTTTGAGGAAAGTGAATATGTATTATTTGACTTGCACAATGCCTAGCACTCTGTAAATATTGAGATAAATAACTAATTTATGTAAATATAATACTGGATTCCTATCTCTAACATGCTGTTAATGTAGAGTATATTGAAATAAGATTTGGATATAGGTACTTAGGACCAAAGCCATTTTTCATTTGAAGAAAATAGAAGTTACATATTCCTGTCTCTAGAGTAAGAACCCAGCATTACAACTGACTACAATTTAATGGAACAAAAAGCTTAACATCTGTTATATATACCAAAGGTCCCCTAAAATTGTACACAACATGTTTGGGAAAGTATGACTATTATTCTGGAAAGACAGATTCTCTAAATCTTCTGCTTTGTAGTTTATTGATTCTGGATGCTCTATGTTTAAGTGTGATAAATGGCAAGAAAATACAGTACTACTGACCCTCAGTCAAACCCAAGGAACAGCAAGGTACCCAAAACTGATGTTTAAAGAACACTTTTTAAAATGGTGGGAATTTAAAGTCTCCTGAATATCTAACTTAAGTTTTGAGCATTTTGAGCTATTTTGATTAATCTCACTCTTGTTTCTTGGGATCACTAAAACCCTTTCTGAGTATGATTAAAATGAGTGAAATAGTGTGCTAAACTTTAGGCCTCCTTGATTTTGTTCTGGACTTTTTGTTTTGCTTTGTTTCTTGCATTTGATCTGCTGACTTCATATTATGCTAAGAGATTACTATTCTGCAAGCAGTGACTGAAACCAAAATAATGAAAAGTGTAAGAAATAACATCTTCAGAGTTAAATGATAACATCCCCATAAGGATTATTTATAAATTACAAAATCTTACTCTTTTTCTTTTCAGTGTTAGCACTGTTATTATAAAATTGTCTATCCAAATCTTTGAAGATATCAATGGAAGTAGTATCTCCAGAAAATGTAATCTATAATTTTACCTCATCTCCTGGGGAAGAGAAGATGAAATAAACTTAAAAGCTGCTAAAAAGTATTTCTACATGAAGCTCTTTTATGGGATGGAACTGAGAGCTGTTTAAAAAATCATAAAAGTTAGAATATCCCATAATTATGTATAAGTTTACCATTAAAATACAATAAAAAGGCAGCTCATATTGCCAATCTATTGTTGCCCTATAACATTTTGAGAAAAAATTAAAAGGCAATATTGTCACCCATACGAGAGATACCATATGAAAGCATCATAATATGAAAATCTTCCTCATTTTTAAAAAAATAAAATAAAGTCCAAATCACAGTTATTCATTGTTTTAAAATTCTGAATAGTTATATTAATTTCAACCTTTATATATATTTTCAGAACGATGATATCCATACCATTCTTTCTAGCTTCTTCAGGAAACTAGAAACATCAATGAAATTAGAAGTTCTATCTTTTTTGGCATTGTCATATATGTACGTGTGTGTGTGTGTGTTTGTGTATGTGTATTCAATAAACATGTTATTTATCTATTCTGTATGATACAGTAATTGTGGATACATGATATAATGTAATTGGCAAAACCCAAAATACACTGGAGATTTTCCTGAGAACTAAATTTTATGCTGTTGGCACCGGAGAACACTGTTGGCAATCATCTGTGATCTTTCCACTTCCCAATTGCTTGCATTCTAGTAGCAACTTCTCTAATTACCTAACTCCAAGTTCTCAGAATGACCATGTAACCTGTTAATTACCTGTATTATATAATATCCTGTGTGAACTACCTAGAATAGCATCTATTTCCCTGATGAATCTGGTCATATGTATTTACTGTCTTTCCCATCTTAGATGTCACTAAAGGGGAGAAAAGTACAAAACCCTAATGGTAGTAAGGAATTGAAAGACAGTCATGAGAATACAAAAGATGTCAATAGATGTATAGATGACAAAGCAGATAAAGAAGTGATAACACATGAAATAGAGTCAACCACAGGTTGCAATATCTAGAAGGTATATAAATATGGCAGACTGAGAGAGAGAAATTGCCTTCCCAGAAAGGCTAAGAATTCCAAAACACGACATATAATGAAGCCAGGAAAGAGTACAGGAGTGACATGGGGAACTGACAATAGGGGTTACAATTACAAGTATCTACGGGTAGAAATAGCCACTATCCAACCCTGCAGGAAAGAGGACACACAGGAGACAGACCTCTCCAGCTTAGAGAAATATTTGAGGATTCTTTATAACTTCACTAAAATAAAACCTTTCTAAATAAAAATAATAGCTCCAGACAAAAGACTTCCATCATCTGGCATGTTCTGATCCCCCACCCCCCCCCAAGGAAAACTTAATTCATAGCCCCATGACTCCAAAGCAAAGTGCAAGTCAGAGCCCAATCAGCTTTTCATTCCTTAAACTTGAATAAAATTAACATCGTGGTTCATCAGGCATCTGAAGAAAGCTTGCTTTGAAAAAAGACAGTCCCAGATACACAAATAAAGATAAAATAACCCCACGTGAAGCAGAGATAATTTGGAGAACAGAAGAAAATTTGTAAATACCTTTAATAATTATTCTATGAGAGATTTAAGAAAATCTTGATTTCCACCACAAAGTTCTCTCTCTCTCTCTTGCTCTATCTTTCTCCATCCCGCAGTAGATATGCCCACACTACTTTGATAAAATTCTTTTGAATTTGAAGAAGTTACTCTAAAAGGGGAATTTTTAAGTTAATTCAGTTATTTGATTTATCCTCTTCCATCTATTTAGAATTACAACAGAGCTTTGTAAAAACCAACATTTTGGTTGTAAAGACACCTTTTTCTATCTATTCCCATGTGTGGAGACTAAAGCAACTCCATCTTGGTTGTCAGTCAACCATATCAACATCTGATTTACCCCAGTTCCAGAAATACCTCTAATATTTGTACTTTACCTACTGTTACCATAAATTCTACCCTTTGGTCAAAACAGCCTTGACCATAAATCCTGCCCTTAGGCAGATTTACATAGCATGCTTGCCTTTCCCTGAGGAGTTGATTTCAACTGTCCTACATGTTCCTTCACTACAGTAAATAATTCCTAGGTCTCGGGCTAACACTGCAGTGAACCACCATCTCCTCTTGCAGCCACCTGGGACCTGGCTATGAAATGTTTTTTGTTTTTTCATTTTTCCTGAGAAGCTAGATATGTCAGCCTCTTTGGCCTCTCAGCTTCCTTGAACTTTGCGGGTAGGTTTGCATAGATCTATTCACTGCAGAACACCATGTAATCTTAGAATTTGGTAATTGGTATCTCAATAGATGCAGAAAAGGCCTTCGACAAAATTCAACAACCCTTCATACTAAAAACTCTGAGTAAACTAGCTATTGATGGAACATTTCTCAAAATAATAAGAGCTATTTCTGACAAACCCACAGCCAATATCACACTGAATGGCCAGAAGCTAGAAGCATTCCCTTTGAAAACCGGCCCAAGACAAGGATGCCCTCTCTCGCCACTCCTATTCAACATAGTATTGGATGTTCTGGCCAGGGCAATCAGGCAAGAGAAAGACATAAAGCATATTCAAACAGGAAGAGAGTAAGTCAAATTGTCTCTGTTTGCAGACAACTTGATCCTATATTTAGAAAACTCCATTGTCTTAGCCCCAAATCTCCTTAAGCTGATAAGCAACTTCAGCAAAGTCTCAGGATACAAAATCAGTGTGCGAAAATCACAAGCATTTCTTTACACCAACAATAGACAAGTAGAGAGCCAAATCGTGAATGGACTCCCATTCACAATTGTTACAAAGAGAATAAAATGTAGCTAACAAGGGACATGAAGGACCTCTTCAAGGAGAACTACAAACCACTGCTCAAGGAAATAAGAGAGGACACAAACAAATGGAAAATTATTCCATGCTCATGGATAGGAAGAATTAATATCATGAAAATGGCCATACAACCCAAAATAATTTATAGATTAAGTGCTATTCTCATCAAACTACCATTGACATTCTTTGCAGAATTAGAAAAAAAACTACTCTAAAATTCATATGGAACCAAAAAAGAGCCTGTATAGCCAAGACAATCCTAAGCAAAAAGAACAAAAATGGAGACATCACACTACCTGACTTCAAACTATACTACAAGCCTACAGTAACCAAAACAGTGTGGTACAGGTAGCAAAACAGACACATATACCAATGGAACAGAATAGAGACTTCAGATATAAGACCACACATGTACAACCATCTGATCTTCTACAAACTTGACAAAAACAAGCAATGGGGAAAGGATTCCCTGTTTAATAAATGATGCTGGGAGAACTGGCTAGCTATATGCAGAAGACTAAAACTGGACCCCTTCCTTACACCTTATACAAGAATCAACCCAAGATGGATTAACGACTTAAATGTAAAACCCAAAACCATAAAAACCCTAGAAGAAAATCTAGGCAATCCCATTCAGGACATAGGCATGGGCAAAGATTTTATGAGGGAATCACCAAAAGCAATCACAACAAAAGCTAAAATTGACAAATGGGATCTAATTAAAGAGCTTCTGCACAGCAAAAGAAACTGTCATCAGAGTGAACAAGCAACCTACAGAATGGGAGAACATTTCTGCAATCTACCCATCTGACAAAGGTCTACTATCCATAATTTACAAGGAACTTAAACACGTTTACAAGAAAAAAACAAGAAAATCCATTAAAAAGTGGGCAAAAACATGAACAGACACTTCTCAAAAGAAGACATTCATGTGGACAACAAACATATGAAAAAAAGTGAACATCACGGATCATTAGAGAAACGCAAATCAAAACCACAATAAGATACCATCTCATACCAGTCAGAATGGTGATTAATAAAAAGAAGTCATGAAACAACAGACACTGGAGAGGCTGTGGAGAAACAGGAACACTTTTTCATTGTTGGTGGGAATGTAATTTAGTTCAACCATTGTGGAAGATAGTGTGGCGACTTCTCAAGGATCTAGAACCAGAAATACCATTTGACCCAGCAATCCCATTACTGGGTATATACCCAAAGGAATATAAATAATTATATTATAAAGATAAGTGCATACGTCTGTTTATTGCAGCACTATGTACAACAGCAAAGACATAGAACCACCCAAATGCCCATCAGTGATAGACTGGATAAAGAAAATATGATACACATAAACCATAGAATACTATACAGCCACAAATAGGAATGAGTTCATGTCCTTTGCAGGGGCATGGATGAAGCTGGAAGTCATCATCCTCAGCAAACTAACACAGGATCAGAAAAGCAAACAGAGATCCATCTCATTCATAAGTGGAAGTTGAACAACAAGAACACATGGACACAGGGAGGAGAACACCACACACCAGGGCCTGTTGGGTCATGGGGGCGTGAGGGGAGGGAGAGCATCAGGATAAATAGCAAATGCATGCAGGGCTTAAAACCTAGGTGCAGCAAACCACCATGACACACACATACCTGTGTAAGAAACCTGCACGTTCTGCACATGTATCCCAAAACTTAAAGTAAAAAAAAAAAAAAAAAAAAGAATTTGGTAATTGGGGAGAAAGGAAGAACCTCAATACAGTAATATATTTATGTAAACATTAGGATCCACTCTTATCTATAAAGTGATACTTTACTTTATAAATATTTATTGAGCAAATGCTTTGTCTAATTATGTCAAGTACAGAGAAGTTGGAAAAGGTGTGGGAAGTAGCATCAAGAAGGATGTTTGCCCATTTAACAGAGAAAGATTAGTAAAATATGAAACCAACTTTGCAAAGGTTATAACAATGAGAGAAGACTAGCATGGCTGACTCCATCTTGCTTCTAGCTTCACAGGGTGGCTTTCCTTGCTTGTTCCTGGATGTAGGTCAAGCTTGCCAAGGGAGGAATTCAGTTTATAGTTTAACTTTGAAAGAGATTGAGATTGAGAATGAGATTGAAACAATGCTAAAATGGTTGTTATGAAAGCTCCCTTGAAAGTTGTCTGGAAGAGTAAAAATGCTGTATGTGAGGTGCTTAGCACAAAGTCTAAAATATTGTAAGTGCTAAATCAGTAAGTATAACTGATTTTTAATAGATTATTTTTGATGGATAAAGAGGTAGGTAAGTGAGAGTTTCATGGAGGTGATGGCTGGCATAATTTGGAATAATTAAGTCTGAGAATCTACATAGTGATAATAAGTTTGAGGGTTTACAGAAGATACTGCCTTTGAGGAGCATGGATTTTGACAGATGACAGTGATACAGGTCAAAATGCATGTTTACTTTAGGGGTAGGATGGAGTAGGGGTCAGCCATAGATTGGCCTGAGGAGATGTGCCCATGATACAATTATATACATTATGCATCTTTTGAACACAAAAATCTGCCTGGAACTACGATACCTAAATGTTCACTATAGTTATCTGAGGACAAATTGATTTTAAGTAATTTTTTCTCTTTGTATATTTATCTAAAATCTTTTAAATAATAATCACATATAATTTTCATAGTCAGATAAAAGTAATAAAGCTATTTCCATTTTTTAAAAGTTTTTATCCACAAAAGTCAATACTTATGGAGGGTTTACTGTGTACTGAAGGATGCTCTAAATAATTTAACAATATTTATTCATTTTATATTTGAAACAAAACTATAAGGTAAGTTTTATTGTGCATATTTTATGAATGAGGAAAATGAGAACAAATAATAGGTTAAACACATTGCTTAAGGTCATACAGCTAGTAAAGAGAAGAACTAGTACTTGAAGGTGTCTAGCATCTTATGCCTCTTTGTATAACTACATCTCATACTCAGAGCTCTCGTTGTACTGTTTTCAATTAGAAAAAATCCACACAGCATTAATGATAGGCACAGGCAGCCCCTACTTTGCAATCTTCTTATTTTCCACCCTTCCACTTATAAAATGTAATATTTTCTGATGAAAAACTTCAAGCTTGTTCATTTGACTGTCACTATCAGCATAAAGCTGCATGAACAGCTAGAAATATGCCATTCAAAAACTGTTGAGATGCAGTCTCCTACACAAGTTGCATGTGAAATCAAGTCCCTCTTATATTATTTCTCCATCTCCTCTTAGATTAAATCAATGGATAACTCGTCACCTTTCCTCAAAGGGCCATTTCAAAACGCTTCAGTTATATTGGCATCTCTGCTCCCAGTATAAATGTCAGGCCATATCGGGGTTAGATAATGAAATGTGATGCCATCTATTTGCTTGAGTTTTCAAGGGCATTTGGTGAGACTGCTGTTCTATACACCTTATCCATCACCCTATTACTGCCTTGACTGCAAAAGAGTAGGAGTTGCAGGTAATTCTTAATTCTTTTGCCTCTAGGCACAGCCTATGCTGTAATGTAGCAGAGAAAAGAAATACAATAGTGAATAATGCCTAACAAACCTTCAACACACACATTGCATTGCGATTCTTGGGTCTTTTTGGTTTCCTTTTGTGCTTAACTCAAAAGGATTCAGAAAAGCAGATTTTAAGTGTAAGCCTTTTTCTTCCAAGAAGCTTTTAATTCTGCTATTAAGAAATTGGATATGTAAGATAGAATCTATGTTTAATCCAGATTCCTTAGTAGCTAGGCTATTGTAAATATAGTGCAAGTGTGTGTGTCGTGTGTGTGTGTGTGTATGTGTGCATGTTTTACATGCACATTCTATATTACATCTTATGGTGATTATTTGTGTGAGTAGTTTACATCACTTTAAACTAGTTACCATTTTTTTTAAATACTGTATTTCCCTATACACAATATATTTTTGCTTGATAGTTGTATTTAGTACATGGAGACATTTTTGAACAATCTTTTGATAAGATAGTAGACCTTTTATAACCAACTCCATTCATTGCAACAAGTTACACTGTTGACCTAGAAAATGAAATGAAATACTCAATTTGGGGTCTAGAATTACTTAATTCAACTAATCTTATCATTATCAACTCTGTTGCATTTTGTAGTGTGCAGCTCCTTTGTAAAGTAAATAATAATAATAATAATAATCATCATCATCATCTCAGGAAAATGACCAAGAAAATCTGAACTGAAATAACAGTTTTTCTCTTTGATGCTTTTATTAGGTGAGGGATCTCATTCGTAAGCATTACCCTGGCTTAGTCTGCATAATTTAAATTCCTTCTTTTAGCTAATTTCATTTCCTTCCATATATGCTGATGTGCATTGTTTTATCCTGAGACACAGTGAAAAGGAACCTTGTTGTGCTTTTATCTATTCGTATGTTCTTTCTATAATCCAGCAGGAAGCTCAATACAGCATTTTACTGTCACACAATTATGTGGTCATCTGTCACCACCTATAAGTTTTCAGAGAAACTGCTCTACTTCTACTTCTCTGAAATTTCTGACACTACTTCAATGGTTATGAACAACAAAATAATAAAATAGGAAAGAAAGTTCGAAAACAAGCAATAGAAAGATAGCATTGCTGTCCTCTCTGGACACAGCTAAATTTTCTCCTCTGATGTTTAATATATTCATTCATATATGTCTACATTTTACTTATTCATTTTCCTCAAGTCTCCTAAACCTAGAAAATATCCTGAGCAGTTCTGTATCTTTCATTGTTAATCCCAGTAATTTGTCCTCTCCCCTAAAGTTCAGCATGTGATCTGTAAGGTAAATTGATGTGATGATGTGATAGATGAGAACAGTAGGAAGAAAGATTGGATTGGCCCAGACACACCTTTGCAAATATAAACTAGAACTGAAAGAGAGAGAGGAAAGCTCAGTCTATTTTCTTGAACATCAGGAAGGAAGATGAATTAAAGGGAGTTTCCCTTTAATGTCCTTATAAATTTTTCTATGTCTCAAAATAATAAATTACTGTTACCTATAAATGTAAGAACATGCCCCAAATTTAGAAATTCTAATTGAGTTTAAGAAAGAAAAATTAGAATACCACTGTGTCTTTTTAAAAAATTGTGTTGAAAACATTAAACACAAAACTACTTTCTTAACAAATGTATATGTGTACCATGGAATACTATGCAGCCATAAAAAAGGATGAGTTCATGTCCTTTGTAGGGACATGGATGCAGCTGGAAACCATCATTCTCAGCAAACTATCACAAGAACAGAAAACCAAACACTGCATGTTCTCACTCATAGATGGGAATTGAACAATGAGAACACTTGGACACAAAAGCTGTGCCATATTGCCTGTCATGGGGTGGGGGAAGGGGGGACGGATAGCATTAGGAGATATACCTAATGTAAATGACGAGTTAATGGGTGCAGCACACCAACATGGCACATGTATACATATGTAACAAACCTACACGTTGTGCACATGTATCCTAGAACTTAAAGTATAATTTTAAAAAACAAATGTATATGTGTACAATACATTGTTGTTGACTATAGGTACAATGTTTTATAACAGATCCCTAGAACTTATTAATCTTGCTTGACTGAAACTTTATGCCCATTGTTTAGTAACTCCCCATTTCTCCCTCCCTCCACCCACTGGTAACCACAACCCAACTCTTCGATTCCATGAATTTGACGATTTTAGATAACTCATATAAGTGGAAACATGCTATGTGTCTTTTTGTAACTCATGTATTTCACTTGGCACAATGTCGTTAAGTTTCATCTATGTTATTGTCACATATGGCAATAGTTACTGCTTTTTTTTTAAGGCTGAATAATAGTCCACTGTTTATATACCATATTTTCTCATCTATTCATTGGTCAATGGACACTTAAGTGGTTTCTAAATCTTAACTACTGTGAATAATCCTACAATGAATATAGGATTGCTAATACATCTTTGAGATCCTGATTTCAATTATTTTGAATAAATACCCCAGAGTGGGATTGCTGATCATGTAATTCTATTTCTAAACGTTTGGAGGAACTTCATTTGTTTCCCACAAAAGCTGCGCCATATTGCATTCCCACCAACAGTGTGCAAGGGTCCAACTTCTGTACATCCTCGTCAACACTTGCTATTTTCTGTTTTTTTTTAAACAGTAGCCATTCTACTATAGCATGTGTTAAGTGATATTTCATTATAGTTTTAATTCACATTTCCTGGATGATTAGTGACACTGAGCATTTCTTAACATATCTGTCGCCCATTTGTATGTCTTCTTTGGAGAAACGTCTATGCAACTCTGTAGCCCATGTTTAAATCAGGTTATTTATTTTATTTTTCTCTCTCTTTTATTTTAACTAATAACCCGAAGGGGTTTATTTTAGATATTTTGGATACTAACCCTTTATCAGATATATGGTTTGCAAATATTCCCCCCATTCTGTAAATGTCCTTTTCACTCTGTTGATTCATATCATTATTTTATTAATTATTACTATTATTTGCAACAGGGTCTGGATCTGTCACCCAAGCTGGAGCGCAGTGGCTTGATTTCAGCTCACTGCAACCTCTGCCACCTCCCAGGTGCAAGTAATCCTCCCACTTCAGCCTCCCAAGTGGCTGGTACTACAGGTGTGAGCCTACCAAACCTGGCTAATTTTTTCTTTAATTTTTTTTTAGAGACGAAGTTTCACTATGTTGCCCAGGCTGGTCTCGAACTCCTGAGCTCAAGCAATTCACCCATGAGATTTTTAGTTTGATATAGTCTTATTTGTTTATTTTTGTTTTTGTTGCCTGTGCTTTTGATGTCACATCCATGAAACCATTGCCAAGACCTATGTCATGAAGGTTTTCTTCTAGTAGTTTTATAGTTTTGATCTTTAATCTTTAAGACATTTCAAGTTGATTTTTGCATAAAATGTAAGATAAGCATCCAGTTTCATTCTTTAATATGAATATCCAGTTTTCCCAGTACCATTTGTTGAAGAGACTCTCCAATCTCTATTGTGTATTCTTGACACCCTTATCAAACACCAGTTGACTGTTGCTATAGACTGGATGTTGGTGTCGTGTCACCCCAAATCCATATGTTGAATCTTTGTCTCCCTAAATCTACATGTTGAATGTCATTAGGAGACGGGGACTTCCGGAGATGATTAGGTCATAAAAGTGGAGACTTCGTGAATAAAAGACATCCGAGAGGAATGCTTCACCTTTCCACCACGTGAGACACAGTGAGAAGGCACTAACTATGAGGAAGCAGTCCCTCAGTACCTGTGCCTCAATTTTGAACTTCCAAACTTCTGGAACTGTGAGAAATTTATTTCTGTTGTTACAAGCTACCCAGTTTATGGTATTTTGTTATAGTAGCCCAAATAGAATAAAACAACCAAGTATGCATAGATTTATTTCTGGATTCTCTTATGTTCCATTGGTCTATATGTCTGTTTTAATGGCAGTATTATACTGTTTTGATCTCTGTGGTCTTGTAATATATGTGGAAATCAGGAAATGTGATGTCTCTAGCTTTATTCTTTTTGTCAAGATTGATTTGGCTATTTCTTGACTTGCGGCTCCATGTAAATTTTAGAGGTTTTTTTTTTTTCTCTTTCTGTAAAAAATGGCATTGAGATTTGGATAGGGATTGCATTGAATCTGTAGATTTCTTCTAGTAGTATGGACATTTTAACAATATTAAGTCTTCTAATCCATGAACATACAATGTCTTTTGATTTGCTTAGTATCTTTCATCAGTGTTTTGTAGTTTTTAATACACAAATCTTTCACCTCAGTTAGGTTTAGGTGTATTACTAAATTATTTTATTCTTTTTGGCACTAGTTTAGATGGCATTGTTTTCTTAATTTCCTTTCAGATAGTTTGTTGTTAGTGTATAGAAATGCAACTGATTCTGGTATGTTGATTTTGTACTCTGTGATTTCATTAAATTCATTTGTTAGTTCTAACAGTTTCTTAATTGAATCTTTAGAGTTTTCTATATATATAGGATCATGTTGTCCACAAACAGGGAAAATTTTATTTCTTCTTTCCCAATTTAAATGCCGTTTTACTTTTTTTCTTACCCAATTGCTCTGGTTAGGGCTTCAAGTACCCTGTTGAATAGAAGCAGTGAAAGTGGGCATCCTTGTCTTGTTTCTAATCTTAGAGGAAAAGCCTTCATTCGGTTTTTCACCACTGAGTATGATGTTAGTGATGGGTATTTAATATATGACTTTTATTATGATGAGGTATATAATATTTGTATTTGTATTTGACATAATCTATTACTAGCTTGAGTTTTTAATTAAAAGATGTTGAATTTTGTCAAACCCTTTTTCTGTATCTTGAGATGATCACATGTTTTTATGCTTTATTTTGTTAAAGTGGCATATCACATTAATTTTTACACATTGAACCATTCTAACATTCCAAGTATAAATCCCATTTGGTCATGGTGCATAATCCCCTTAATGTGCTCTTGGATTCAGTTTGCAGGGGTTTAGTTGAGGAATTTGTATGTTCATTTTTCAGGGATATTGGCCTATAGTTTTGTTTTCTTGTGGTGCTTTTGTCTGACTTTGGTATCAGAGTAATGAATTTGGACATGTTCTCTCCCCTTCAATTTTTTGAGAAGTTTTAGAAGAATTAGTATAAATTTTTCTTTAACCGTTTGCTAGAATTTCACCAGTGAAGCCATCTGGTACTGGGCTTTTCCTTCGTGGGAGCTTTGTAATAACTATTTCAGTATCTATACTAGTTATAGGTCTGTTCGGACTTTCTGCTTCCTCATAATCCAGTCTCAGTTGGTTGTATGTTTCTAGGAATTTATTCATTTCTTCTAGGTTATCCAGTTTGTTGGCATATAATTGTTTATAGTTATCTCTTATGATTCTTTCTTATTTTGTGGCATCATTTGTGATTTCTCTTCTTTCATTTCTGATTGTTTTATTTGAGGCATGGCTCTTTTTTATTTCCTAGTTAGTTTACCTAAGGTTTTGCCAATTTAGTTTATATTTATTTAAAAAAAAAAACAGTAAAACCAATTCCTAGTTGTCTTATGTTTTTTTTCTATTATTTTTGAATTTTCTGTTTTATGTATTTCTGCTCAAATCTTTGTTAATCAATTTGGCCTTAGTCTGTTATTATTGTTCTACTTCCTTGAGATGTAGTATTAAATTGTTTAAGATTTTTTCCTTTTAAATTTTAATTTCTTTAGCAAATGGGACGCATTCTTCAATGGGTACACAAAGCCATCTAAAAAGAATAAAGAATCGAAGATTACCACATTAAAAGCTGCCTTACAGAAGACAAATTAAGACTTAAGTCTGTAAGGAAGTCTTTTTCACAATATTATTAAAAGTCTTTTTCACAAATATTATTCAAAAATCTTAAAAGTCTTTTTCACAAATATTATTCAAAAGATTTAGCCATCTGGGCAGAAAATCTTGTTCCATTGGCCAGTAAAACAATTTGGATCCAGATATTTAAAAAAAAAAAAAAAACAACAAAAAACTTTTATTTTAGGTTCAGAGATACACGTAATACTACATCAAACGTGCAAGTTTGTTATATAGGTAAGCTTGTGTTATGTGAGTTTGTTGTACAGATTATTTTGTCACCCAGTTGCTAAGCCTAGTTTCCATCTTTGTGTCCATGTGTTCTCATCATTTAGCTCCCACTTATAAGTGAGAACATGCAGTAAGAACATGCAGTATTTAGTTTTCTGTTCCCGCATTAGTTTGCTAAAGACAACAGCCTCCAGCTCTATCCATGTTCCTGCAAAGGACATGATCTCATTCCTTTTTATGGCTGCATAGTATTCCATGGAGTACATGTGCCACAATTTATTTACTCAGTTTACCATTGATAGGCATTTAGATTGATTCCATGTCTTTGCTGTTGTGAATAGTACCGCAGTGAACATATGTGTGCATGTGTCTTTATGATGAAACAGTTTCTATTCCCTTGCGTATACATCCAGTAATGGGATTGCTGGGTTGAAAGGTAGTTCTGTTTTTAGCTCCTTGAGGAATTGCCACACTACTTTCCACAATAGTTTAAGTAATTTACACTCCCACCAACAGTGTATAAATATTTCCTTTTCTCCACAAGCTCACCAGTATCTATTTTCTGACTTTTTAATAATAGCCATTCCGACTGATGTGAGATGGTATCTCGTGGTTTTGACTTGCATTCCTCTAATGATCAGTGATATTGAGTTTTCATATGCTTGTTAGCTGCACGTACTTGTTTTGAAAAATGTCTGTTCATGTCCTTTGCCTACTTTTTAATGGGTTGTTTCTTATAAATTTAAGTTCCTTATAGATGCTTCATATAAGACCTTTGTCAGATGCATAGTTTGCAAATACTTTCTCCCATTCTGTAGGTCATCTATTTTCTCTGTTGGTACTTTCTTTTGCTGTGAGGAAGCTCTATATTTAATTAGATCCCATTTATCTTTTTTTTTTTTTTTTGCTTTTGTTGCAATTGCTTTAGATATCTACATCATAGAATCTTTGCCAGTTCCTATGTCTGGAATGGTATTGCTTAGGTTGTCTTCCAGAGCTTTTATAATTTTCAGCTTTAAGTCTCTAATCCATCTTGAGATAATTTTTATGTATAGTTTACTGAATGGGTCCAGTTTCGATCTCCTGCATATCGCTAGCCAGTTTTCCAAGCATCATTTATTGAATAGGGAGTCCTTTCCTCTTTGCTTTGTCTAAGATCAGATGGTTGTAAGTGTGCAGCCTTATTTCAGGGCTCTCTATTCTGTTTCATTGGTCTACATATCTATTTTTATATCAGAACTGTGTTTTCTTGGTTACTGTAGCCCTGTAGAATAGTTTGAAATCAGGTAGTGTGATGCCTCCAGATTTGTTCTTTTTTGTTCTCCTCACTTAGTATTGCCTTGGCTGTTTGGTATTGCCTTGCCCTTCATTTCTTTCTCTTGCCTGATAGCTCTGGCCAGGACTTACAATACTGTGTTGAATAGGAGTGGTGAGAAAGGGCATCTTTGTCTTGTGTTGGTTTTCAAGTGAAATGCTTCAAGCTTTTGCCCATTCAGTATGATGTTGGCTGTGGGTTTGTCATAGATGGCTCTTATTTTTCTGAGGTACATTCTTTCAACACGTAGGTGGTTGAGGGTTTTTAACATGAAGAAGTGATTAATTTTATCAAAAGCCTTTGTGCATCTATTACAATAGTCATGTGGGTTTTGCATTGGTCCTGTTTATGTGATGAATCACATTTATTGATTTGTGTATGTTGAAATAACCTTGCATCGCATGGATAAAGCCAATTTATTGTGGTGGATTAGTTTTTCAATGTGCTCCTGGTTTCATTTTGCTAATATTTTGTTGAAGATTATTGTATGAATGTTCATCAAGAATGCTAGCCTGAAGTTTTCTTTTTTTATTCCTGTGTCTTTGCCGGGTGTTTTTTGTTATTTGTTTTTCTTAATCAGGATGATGCTGGCCTCACAGAATGTGCTGGGGAGAAGTCCCGCCTCCTTAATTTTTTGGAATAGTTTTGATAAGAATGATTCCAGCTCTTCTTTGTACATCTAGTAGAATTTGGCTGTGATCTGAATGGTCCTGGACTTCTTTTGTTTGGTAGGCTATTTACTGAAAAATTTACTGATCCAATTTCAGAGTTTGTTATTGGTCTGCTTAGGGATTCAATTTTTTCCTGGTTCAGTCTGCGAGAGTGTATCTGTCCAGGAATTTGTCAATTTTTCTAGATTTTCTAGTTTGTGTGCATAGTACACAAACCATCATAGTAATCTCTGATGGTTATTTGTATTTTTATGGGGTCAGTGGTAATTACTGTCTTCTTTATTTTTTAAATTGTGTTTATTTCTCTCTTCTTTATTAGTCTAGCTAGCAGTCCATCTGTCTTATTAATTTTTCAAAAACACAGCCCCTGGATACATTGATCTTTCGAATAGATTTTCATGTCTCAATCTCCTTCAATTCAGCTCTGATTCTTGTTATTTACTGTCTTGTGATAGTTTTGGGGTTGGTTTACTTTTGCTTCTCTAGTTCATTTAGTTGTGATGTTAGGCTGTTTATTTTAAATCTTTCTAACTTTTTGATGTGAGCATTTAGTGATATAAATTTCCCGGTTAACATTGCCTTAGCTGTGTCCCAGAGATTCTGGTATATTTTATCTTTGTTCTCATTAGTTTCAAGGAACTTCTTGATTCCTGCTTTAATTTCATTATTTACCTAAAAGGCATTCAAAAGTGGGTTGTTTAGTTTCCATGTAATTGTATGGTTTTGAGCAATTTTCTTAGTCTTGATTTCTACTTTTATTGCACGGTGGTTCAAAACAGTGGTTGGTTATGACTTTGTTTCTTTTGCTTAGGATTGTTTTAAGTCTGATTATGTGATCAACTCTAGAATGAGTGCCACTTGGTGATGAGAAGGATGCATATTCCGTTGTTTTTGGGTGGAGAGATATGTAGATATCTATTAGGTCCATTTGGTCCAGTGTTGAGTCCAAGTCCTGAATATCTTTGTGAATTTTCTGCCTCAGTGATCTAATACTGTCAGTGGGGTGTTGAAGTCTCCCACTATTACTGTGTGGAAGTACAATTCTCTTTGAAGATCTCTAAAAACTTGCTTTATAAATCTGGTTGCTCCTGTGTTGGGTGCATACATATTTAGAATAGTCAGCTTTTCTTGCTGAATTAAAACCTTTACCATTATGTAATATCCTTCTTTATCTTTTCTGAGCTTTGTCAGTTTAAAGTCTGTTTTGTCTGAAATTAGGATTGCAACCCCTGCTTTTTTTTGGTTTGCATTTTTTTGGTAGATTTTTCTCCATCTCTTTATTTTGAGCCTCTGGGTGTCACCTCATGTGAGATGGGTCTTGTAAAGACAGTATACCATTGGGTTTTTCTTCATTATTTAGCTTGCCACTCTGTGCCTTTTAATTGGGGGCATTTAGGCCATTTACGTTGAAGGTTAGTATTAATTTGTGTGGGTTCGGTCCTGTCATCATTTTGCTAGGTGGTTATAATGCAGACTCGTTTGTGTGGTTGCTTTATAGTGTCCCTGGTCTGTGTATTTAAGTGTGTATTTGTAGTGTCTGATAATGGTCTTTCCTTTTCATATTTAGTGCTTCCTTCAGGGGTTTTTGTAAGGAAGGTCTGATGGTAAGGAATTCTCTCAGCTTTGTTTGTCTGAAAAGGATCTTATTTCTTTTTTGCTTATGACACTTCGTTTGGGCAGATATGAAATTCTTGGTTGGAATATCTTTTTTTGAAGAATGTTTAATATAGTCCCCCAATCTCTCTGGCTTGTAGAGTTTCTGCTGAGAGGTCTGCTGTGTCAGAAGGATGTCCCTTTGTAGGTGGCCTGTCCTTTCCCTGTACCTACCTTTAACATTTTTTTCTATCATTTCAAACTTGGAGAATCTGATGATTATCTGTCTTGGGAATGATCTTCTTGTGAAGTCTCTTATGGGGGTTATCTGCATTCCTGAGTTTAAATGCTGGCCTCGCTAGCTAGGTTGAGGAAGTTCTCATGGATGATATCCTGAAACATGTTTTCCAAGTTTCTTCCATTCTCTCTCTTTCAGGGATGCCAATGAGTCATAGATTTGGTCTCTTTATATAATCCCATATTTCTTGGAGGTTTTGTTTGTTCATTTTTATTCTTTTTTCTTTATTCTTGTCTGACTATTTTATTTCAGAAAACCAGTCTTCAAGCTCTGAGGTTCTTTCCTCAGGTTGGTCTATTCTGCTGTTAATACTTACGATTAAATTATGAATTTTTGTACTGTGTTTTTTCAGCTCTATCAAGTTGGTTACATTCTTTTCTATACTGAGTATTTTGTTTGTCAGCTTCTGTACTATTTTATTGTGATTCCTAGCTTCCTTAGATTGGTTTCAACATTCTTCTGAATCTTGATGATCTTCATTTCTATATATATTTTGAATTTTATTTCTGTCATATCAGCCACCTCAGCCCAGTTGATAACTCTTGCTGGAGAACTAGTATGATCATTTGGAGGAAAGAAGACACTCTGGCTTTTTGTGTTGTTAAGAGTTCTTACACTGTTTTTTCCTCATCTTTGTGGTCTGATGTTCCTCCAATCTTTGAAATTGCTGTCCTTTGGATTTTTTTCTTTTGTTCTATTTCATGGCCTTGGGTGTTTGATGATGGTATAAGGTGGGTTCAGTTGACTGGCTCAATTTCTGCAAGATTTTAGGGAGTCAGGACTCAACTCAGGACTCGTGGACTGCGTGCTGTTACCCTGGGGGACCGGCATCAGTCCCCAGCTTTGTTTTCTGGCTCCTCAAGGTTAGGAACCTGCTGCACTGGAGGGGCCAAGTTGCTTCTGGACTGTTGGTCACAACAGTCTGATGGGTGGCGCCAGACAAAGAGCTTCATAGGGCACAGGCAGCAGAATCTGTTCCCATTTGCATGTGCCAGCAGCAGTGACAGTGGCAACACAGCAGGGTGCATGCTTGTTGGATGTGGCAGGGTGCTAGCAGGTGCTGGGGTACTGGCCTCTGTGTGGGCATTCACAGCAGCAGTGGTGGCCACATGGTGTGGGGGCAGGGACCCCCATCAGTGACTGTGTGTGCATGCGTGATGGTGGTGCTGTTAGCATGGGTTTGGAGTGCTGATGGACACAAGATTGTGGACCCTCTGTGTGTTTTCATGCAGGCAGTGGTGGCTGCTCAAGGCAGAGGTGACTCTGCTGTTCTCTGTGCCTAGTTTCGCACTGCTGGCAGTGTTGGCACCAGAGTAGAATGCTGACAAGGGCGGGGCTGGTGGGCTCTGTGCCACCCAGTGCTCTAACAATGGTGGTTTAGTGGGGTGTTGGCAACAAGGTGCACTCATGCAGGCAGCAGCGGCATGGTAGGATGCATGCATGCACATATTCTTGTGGGGTAAGGAAGGCAAAGTCTGTCAATGCAAATACATGGTGGCAAAGCGATGTGGGGGTGGCCATTGGTGAGTACGTGAAAGCCAAGGAGCATGGGGAAGGACGCAGTTGTGGGAGGCCACAAGCATGCTGGTGTCTGCAGGGACTGCTATGCTGGAGCACTCTGCCAGTCAGGCCTGACCCACTAGTTCAGGAGCTACAATGTGGGCCCCAGGAGGTACCTGGGGACTGCACTGCAAACAGCTGCAGCCAGGCTGGGGCCTCTGGAGAGGCCAGCAGACCAAGGGGTACTCAAGGTGGACTGTCGTTTCATGGGCAAGACCACCCTGCAGAGTTCAGGTGACAGTTTCCCTAGGGCTACAGTCGTCCTATGGAAACACGTCTAGCTCAGGGAGATGGGCGTCTCTGGCCATGCTCCACTATAGGTGCTCCCACTCCAAACCCTTTGGGCTCTGCACTGGCTGGACTTCTGTTTCTTCCACTTCTCTAAGCAGCTCTCCCTGCCAATTCAAATGTCCGTGGTGGTTGAAGGGTTTCTCCATGCCAGGATTTCAGAGATCCATGCAAGAGTGGATCGCTCCTGGACTATTCAACTCACCCCTTCTCCAGAAGTCACTGCGGCAGGAACCGGTCCTGGTGTGCACTAGCATTGTGCAGGGTTCCCAGCTTCCTCCCTCTGCAGCCCAGCTGTGTCTTCCCTCTGTCTGCCCTCAATACCTTCCCTGTGAAGATCTGCTAGGAGTGTGCCAATCTCTCTGATATCCCAGTCCTTTGGTGGAAGATGTTCCTTCTGGCTGCATCTAGTTGACCATCTTGCCTCCTTCCTGATCCAGATATTCTCTAGTCCAGAGACTTACTGGCTTGCAAAATGTTTTTGCATTTTTCTTGGATTCCAGTCTCCCTTTCCTTGAAAGTTTATGTGTTTTATGTTCCATAGATAGCCTTTCTCAACAAAATCAGAGTTGTGCTCTCTGGGTGAGTCTGTTAAATTAAAATCCTCTCTTCTTTTTTAACATAGGCATTTATCACCATGAACTTCCCTCTTAGCTATGCTTTAGTTGCATCCCATAAGTTTTAGTATATTTTGTTTTCATTTTCATTGGTTGCAAGGGATTTTCTTTTCTTTTTTTTTTTTTTTATTTCTTCTAAAAAAACAAAAACAAAAACAGGATATATGTTCAGAACATACAGGTTTGTTACATAGGTATACATGTGCTATGGTGGTTTTCTGCACCTGTTGACCATCCTCTAAGTTCCCTCCACTCAATCTGATCCCCAGAACAGGCCCTGGTGTGTGTTGTTCCCTCTCTCTGTCCATGTGTTCTCAATGTTCAACTCCCACTTATGAGTGAGAACAAGCAGTGTTCAGTTTTCTGTTCCAGTGTTAGTTTTTGAGGATGATGGCTTCCAGCTTCATCAATGTTCCTGCAAAGGATATTATCTCATTCCTTTTAATGGCTGCATAGTATTCCATTGTGTATACATACTACATTTTCTTTAACCAGTCTATCATTGATGGGCATTTGGGTTGGTTCCATGTCTTTGCTATTGTAAATAGTGCTGCAATAAACATACATGTGCATGTATCTTTGTAGTGGAATCATTTATATTCCCATGGGTATACACTAAGTAATGGGATTGCTGGGTCAAATGGTATTTCTGGTTCTAGATCCTTGAGGAATTGCCATACTGTCTTCCACAATGGTTGAACTAATTTACATTCCCACCAAAAATGTAAAAGCATTCCTATTTCTCCACAACCTTGCCAGCATCTGTTGTTTCCTGACTTTTTAATAATTGTCATTCTGATTGGCATGAGATGGTATCTCATAATGGTTTTGATTTGCATTTCTCTGATGATCCAAGACATTGAGCTTTTATCATATGTTTGTTGGCAATGTAAATGTCTTCTTTTGAGAAGTATCTGTTCATATCCTTTGCCCACTTTTTGATGGGGTTGTTTATTTCTTGTAAATATGTTTAAGTTCCTTGTAAATTCTGGGCATTAGACCTTTGTCAGATAGGTAGATTGGAAAAATTTTCTCCCATTCTGTAGGTTCACTCTGATGACAGTTTCTTTTGCTATGCCGAAGCTCTTTAGTTTAATTAGATCCTATTTGTCAATTTGCCTTTTGTTGCAATTGCCTTTGGTGTTTTTGTCATGAAGTCTTTGCCCAAGCCTATGTCCTGAACAGTATTGCCTACGTTTTCTTCTACTTTTTTTATGGTTTTGGGTTGTACATTTAAGTCTTTAATCCATCTTGAGTTAAATTTTCTATAAGGTGTAAGGAAGGGGTCCAGTTTCTGTTTTCTGCATTTGGCTAGCCAGTTCTCCCACCACCATTTACTGAATAGGAGATCCTTTCCCCATTGCTTGTTTTTGTAAGGTTTGTCAAAGATCAAATGGTTGTAGATATGTAGTGTTATTTCTGAGATCTCTTTTCTGCTCCATTGGCCTATGTGTCTGTTTCAGTACCAGCACCATGCTGTTTTGGTTACTGCAGCCTTGTAGTATAGTTTGAAGTCAGGTAGTGTACTGCCTCCCACTTTGCTTTTTTTGCTTGGGATTGTTTTCGCTATCTGAAGTCTTATTTGAATCCATATGAAAATTAAAATAGTTTTTTTTCCAATTCTGTGAAGAATGTCAATGATAGTTTGATGGGAATAGCGCTGAATTTATAAATTACTCTGGGCAGTGTGGTCATTTTCACGACATTGATTCTTCCTATCCATGAGGATGAAATGTTTTCCCATTTGTTTGTGTCCTCTCTTATTTCCTTGAGCAGTGGCTTGTAGTTCTCCTTGAAGAGGTCCTTCACATCCCTTGTTAGCTATATTCCTAGCTGCTTTATTCTCTTTGTAGTGATTATGAATGGGAGTTCATTCATGATTTGACTCTCTGCGTTGCTCTCCTGTTTTTGGTGTAAAAGAATGCTTGTGATTTTTGCACACTGATTTTGTATCTTGAGACTTTGCTGAAATTGCTCATGAGTTAAGAAATTTTGGGGCTGAGATGATGGGGTTTGATAAATATAAAATCATGTTGTCTACAAACCGAGACAATTTGACTTTCTCTCTTCCTATTTGATCACCCTTTCTTTCTTTCTCTCGCCTGATTGCCCCGGTCAGAATTTCCAATACAATGTACCAGTCTTGTCTTGTACCAGTTTTCAAAAGGAATGCTTCCAGGTTTTGCCCATTCAATATGACATTGACTGTGGTTTTATCATAATTAACTCTCATTATTTTGAGAAATGTTCCATCAACACCTAGCTTATTGAGAGTTTTTAACATGAAGGGATGTTGAATTTTAATAAAGGCCTTTTCTGCATCTACTGAGATAATCATGTGGTTTTTGTCTTTGGTTGTGTTTATGTCATGGATTACATTTATTGATTTTTCATACGTTGAACCAGCCTTTCATCTCAGGGATGAAGCTGGCTTGGTGGTGATGAATAAGTTTTTTGATATGCTGCTGGATTTGGTTTGCCAGTATTTTATGAGGATTTTCGCATGGATTTTCAACAGGGATATTGGCCTGAAGTTTTCCTTTTTTGTTGTGTCTCTTACCAGTTTTGGTATCAGGATGATGCTGGCTTCATAAAACAAGTTAGGGAGAAGTCCCTCCTTTTCAATTGTTTCTAATAGTTTCAGAAGGAATGGTACCAGTTCCTCTTTGCATTTCTGGTAGAATTCAGCAGGGAATCAATCTGGTCCAGATTTTCTTGGTTGGTAGGCCATTAATTACTGCCTCAATTTTAGAGCTTGTTATTGGTCTATTCAGGAATTTTACTTCTTCCTGGTTTTGTCTTGGTAGGGTGTGTGTGTTCAGAAATTTATCCATTTCTTCTAGATTTTCTAGTGTATTTGCAAAGAAGTGTTTATAGTATTCTCTGATGGTAGTCTGTGTTTCTGTGGGATTAGTCTTGATATCCCCTTTATCATTTTTTATTGTGTCTATTTGATTCTTCTCTCTCTTCTTCTTTATTAGTCTAGCTAGTGGTCTATTTTGTTAGTTTTTTTCCGCCCCGCCTCCCCCAAGAAAACCAGCTCCTGAATTTGTTTATTTTTTGGAGAGGTTTTTTTTTTTTAATTTATTTATTATTATTATACTTTAAGTTGTAGGGTACATGTGCATAACGTGCAGGTTTGTTACATATGTATACTTGTGCCATGTTGGTGTGCTACACCCATCAACTCGTCATTTACATCAGGTATAACTCCCAATGCAATCCCTCCCCACTCCCCACTCCCCATGATAGGCCCCGGTGTGTGATGTTCCCCTTCCTGAGTCCAAGTGATCTCATTGTTCAGTTCCCACCTATGAGTGAGAACATGCGGTGTTTGGTTTTCAGTTCTTGCGATAGTTTGCTAAGAATGATGGTTTCCAGCTGCATCCATGTCCCTACAAAGGACACAAACTCATCCTTTTTGATGGCTGCATAGTATTCCATGGTGTATATGTGCCACATTTTCTTAATCCAATCTGTCACTGATGGACATTTGGGTTGATTCCAAGTCTTTGCTATTGTAAATAGTGCTGCAATAAACATACGTGTGCATGTGTCTTTATAGCAGCATAATTTATAATCCTTTGGGTATATACCCAGTAATGGGATGGCTGGGTCATATGGTACTTCTAGTTCTAGATCCTTGAGGAATCGCCATACTGTTTTCCATAATGGTTGAACTAGTTTACAATCCCACCAACAGTGTAAAAGCGTTCCTATTTCTCCACGTCCTCTCCAGCACCTGTTGTTTCCTGACTTTTTAATGATTGCCATTCTAACTGGTGTGAGATGGTATCTCATTGTGGTTTTGATTTGCATTTCTCTGATGGCCAGTGAGGATGAGCATTTTTTCATATGTCTGTTGGCTGTATGAATGTCTTCTTTTGAGAAATGTCTGTTCATATCCTTTGCCCACTTTTTGATGGGGTTGTTTGTTTTTTTCTTGTAAATTTGTTTGAGTTCTTTGTAGGTTCCGGATATTAGCCCTTTGTCAGATGAGTAGATTGCAAAAATTTTCTCCCATTCTGTAGGTTGCCTGTTCACTCTGATGGTAGTTTCTTTTGCTGTGCAGAAGCTCTTTAGTTTAATGAGATCCCATTTGTCAATTTTGGCTTTTGCTGCCGTTGCTTTTGGTGTTTTAGACATGAAGTCTTTGCCCATGCCTGTGTCCTGAATGGTACTACCTAGGTTTTCCTCTAGGGTTTTTATGGTATTAGGTCTAACATTTAAGTCTCTAATCCATCTTGAATTAATTTTCGTATAAGGAGTAAGGAAAGGATCCAGTTTCAGCTTTCTACTTATGGCTAGCCAATTTTCCCAGCACCATTTATTAAATAGGGAATCCTTTCCCCATTTCTTGTTTCTCTCAGGTTTGTCAAAGATCAGATGGCTGTAGATGTGTGGTATTATTTCTGAGGACTCTGTTCTGTTCCATTGGTCTATATCTCTGTTTTGGTACCAGTACCATGCTGTTTTGGTTACTGTAGCCTTGTAGTATAGTTTGAAGTCAGGTAGCGTGATGCCTCCAGCTTTGTTCTTTTGACTTAGGATTGTCTTGGAGATGCGGGCTCTTTTTTGGTTACATATGAACTTTAAAGCAGTTTTTTCCAATTCTGTGAAGAAACTCATTGGTAGCTTGATGGGGATGGCATTGAATCTATAAATTACCTTGGGCAGTATGGCCATTTTCACGATATTGATTCTTCCTATCCATGAGCATGGTATGTTCTTCCATTTGTTTGTGTCCTCTTTTATTTCACTGAGCAGTGGTTTGTAGTTCTCCTTGAAGTGGTCCTTTACATCCCTTGTAAGTTGGATTCCTAGGTATTTTATTCTCTTTGAAGCAATTGTGAATGGAAGTTCATTCCTGATTTGGCTCTCTGTTTGTCTGTTACTGATGTATAAGAATGCTTGTGATTTTTGCACATTAATTTTGTATCCTGAGACTTTGCTGAAGTTGCTTATCAGCTTAAGGAGATTTTGGGCTGAGACAATGGGGTTTTCGAAATATACAATCATGTCATCTGCAAACAGGGACAATTTGACTTCTTCTTTTCCTAACTGAATACCCTTGATTTCTTTCTCTTGCCTAATTGCCCTAGCCAGAACTTCCAACACTATGTTGAATAGAAGTGGTGAGAGAGGGCATCCCTGTCTTGTGCCAGTTTTCAAAGGGAATTTTTCCAGTTTTTGCCCATTCAGTATGATATTGGCTGTGGGTCTGTCATAAATAGCTCTTATTATTTTGAGGTACGTTCCATCAATACCAAATTTATTGAGCGTTTTTAGCATGAAGGGCTGTTGAATTTTGTCAAAAGCCTTTTCTGCATCTATTGAGATAATCATGTGGTTCTTGTCTTTGGTTCTGTTTATATGCTGGATTATGTTTATTGATTTGCGAATGTTGAACCAGCCTTGCATCCCAGGGATGAAGCCCACTTGATCATGGTGGATAAGCTTTTTGATGTGTTGTTGAATCCGGTTTGCCAGTATTTTATTGAGGATTTTTGCATCGATGTTCATCAGGGATATTGGTCTAAAATTCTCTTTTTTTGTTGTGTCTCTGCCAGGCTTTGGTATCAGGATGATGTTGGCCTCATACAATGAGTTAGGGAGGATTCCCTCTTTTTCTATTGATTGGAATAGTTTCAGAAGGAATGGTACCAACTCCTCCTTGTACCTCTGGTAGAATTCAGCTGTGAGTCCATCTGGTCCTGGACTTTTTTTGGTTGGTAGGCTATTAATTATTGCCTCAATTTCAGAGTCTGCTATTGGTCTATTCAGGGATTCAACTTCTTCCTGGTTTAGTCTTGGAAGAGTGTAAGTGTCCAGGAAATTATCCATTTCTTCTAGATTTTCCAGTTTATTTGCGTAGAGGTGTTTATAGTATTCTCTGATGGTAGTTTGTATTTCTGTGGGGTCGGTGGTGATATCCCCTTTATCATTTTTAATTGCATTGATTTGATTCTTCTCTCTTTTCTTCTTTATTAGTCTTGCTAGTGGTCTGTCAATTTTGTTGATCTTTTCAAAAAACCAACTCCTGGATTCATTGATTTTTTGGAGGGTTTTTTGTGTCTCTATCTCCTTCAGTTCTGCTCTGATCTTAGTTATTTCTTGTCTTCTGCTAGCTTTGGAATGTGTTTGCTCTTGCTTCTCTAGTTCTTTTAATTGCGATGTTAGAGTGTCAATTTTAGATCTTTCCTGCTTTCTCTTGTGGGCATTTAGTGCTATAAATTTCCCTCTACACACTGCTTTAAATGTGTCCCAGAGATTCTGGTATGTTGTATCTTTGTTCTCATTGGTTTCAAAGAACATCTTTATTTCTGCCTTCATTTCGTTATGTACCCAATAGTCATTCAGGAGCAGGTTGTTCAGTTTCCATGTAGTGGAGCGGTTTTGATTGAGTTTCTTAGTCCTGAGTTCTAGTTTGATTGCACTGTGGTCTGAGAGACAGTTTGTTATAGTTTCTGTTCTTGTACATTTGCTGAGGAGTGATTTACTTCCAATTACGTGGTCAATTTTGGAGTAAGTACGATGTGGTGCTGAGAAGAATGTATATTCTGTTGATTTGGGGTGGAGAGTTCTATAGATGTCTATTAGGTCTGCTTGCTGCAGAGATGAGTTCAATTCCTGGATATCCTTGTTAACTTTCTGTCTCGTTGATCTGTCTAATGTTGACAATGGAGTGTTGAAGTCTCCCATTATTATTGTATGGGAGTCTAAGTCTCTTTGTAAGTCTCTAAGGACTTGCTTTATGAATCTGGGTGCTCCTGTATTGGGTGCATATATATTTAGGATAGTTAGCTCTTCCTGTTGAATTGATCCCTTTACCATTATGTAATGGCCTTCTTTGTCTCTTTTGATCTTTGATGGTTTAAAGTCTGTTTTATCAGAGACTAGTATTGCAACCTCCGCTTTTTTTTGTTCTCCATTTGCTTGGTAAATCTTCCTCCATCCCCTTATTTTGAGCCTATGTATGTCTCTGCATGTGAGATGGGTCTCCTGAATACAGCAGACTGATGGGTCTTGACTCTTTATCCAATTTGCCAGTCTGTGTCTTTTAATTGGAGCATTTAGTCCATTTACATTTAAGGTTAAGATTGTTATGTGTGAACTTGATCCTGCCATTATGATATTAACTGGTTATTTTGCTCATTAGTTGATGCAGTTTCTTCCTAGCCTCGATGGTCTTTACATTTTGGCATGTTTTTGCAATGGCTGGTACCGGTTGTTCCTTTCCATGTTGAGTGCTTCCTTCAGGGTCTCTTGTAAGGCAGGCCTAGTGGTGACAAAATCTCGAAGCATTTGCTTATCTGTAAAGGATTTTATTTCTCCTTCACTTATGAAACTTAGTTTGGCTGGATATGAAATTCTGGGTTTAAAATTCTTTTCTTTAAGAATGTTGAATATTGGCTCCCACTCTCTTCTGGCTTGTAGAGTTTCTGCCGAGAGATCTGCTGTGAGTCTGATGGGCTTCCCTTTGTGGGTAACCCGACCTTTCTCTCTGGCTGCCCTTAAGATTTCTTCCTTCATTTCAACTTTGGTGAATCTGGCAATTATGTGTCTTGGAGTTGCTCTTCTCGAGGAGTATCTTTGTGGCGTTCTCTGTATTTCCTGGATTTGAATGTTGGCCTGCCCTACTAGGTTGGGGAAGTTCTCCTGGATGATATCCTGAAGAGTGTTTTCCAACTTGCTTCCATTTTCCCCCTCACTTTCAGGCACCCCAATCAGACGTAGATTTGGTCTTTTTACATAATCCCATACTTCTTGCAGGCTTTGTTCATTTCTTTTTCTTCTTTTTTCTTTTGGTTTCTCTTCTCGCTTCATTTCATTCATTTGATCCTCAATCGCTGATACTCTTTCTTCCAGTTGATCGAGTCGGTTACTGAAGCTTGTGCATTTGTCACGTATTTCTCGTGTGATGGTTTTCATCTCTTTCATTTCGTTTATGACCTTCTCTGCATTAATGACTCTAGCCATCAATTCATCCACTTTTTTTTCAAGATTTTTAGTTTCTTTGCACTGGGTACGTAATTCCTCCTTTAGCTCTGAGAAATTTGATGGACTGAAGCCTTCTTCTCTCATCTCGTCAAAGTCATTCTCCGTCCAGCTTTGATCCGTTGCTGGCGATGAGCTGCGCTCCTTTGCCGGGGGAGATGCACTCTTATTTTTTGAATTTCCAGCTTTTCTGCCCTGCTTTTTCCCCATCTTTGTGGTTTTATCTGCCTCTGGTCTTTGATGATGGTGATGTACTGATGGGGTTTTGGTGTAGGTGTCCTTCCTGTTTGATAGTTTTCCTTCTAACAGTCAGGACCCTCAGCTGTAGGTCTGCTGGAGATTGCTTGAGGTCCACTCCAGACCCTGTTTGCCTGGGTATCAGCAGCAGAGGCTGCAGAAGATAGAATATTTCTGAACAGCGAGTGTACCTGTCTGATTCTTGCTTTGGAAGCTTCCTCTCAGGGGTGCACTCCACCCTGTGAGGTGTGGGGTGTCAGACTGCCCCTAGTGGGGGATGTCTCCCAGTTAGGCTACTCAGGGGTCAGGGACCCACTTGAGCAGGGAGTCTGTCCCTTCTCAGATCTCAACCTCCGTGTTGGGAGATCCACTGCTCTCTTCAAAGCTGTCAGACAGAGTCATTTGCGTCTGCAGAGGCTTCTGCTGCATTTATTGTTTACTGTGCCCTGTCCCCAGAGGTGGAGTCTACAGAGACAGGCAGGTTTCCTTGAGCTGCTGTGAGCTCCACCCAGTTGGAGCTTCCCAGCAGCTTTGTTTACCTACTTAAGCCTCAGCAATGGCGGGCGCCCCTCCCCCAGCCTCGCTGCTGCCTTGCTGGTAGATCACAGACTGCTGTGCTAGCAATGAGGGAGGCTCTGTGGGCATGGGACCCTCCCGGCCAGGTGTGGGATATGATCTCCTGGTGTGCCTGTTTGCTTAAAGCGCAGTATTGGGGTGGGAGTTACCCAATTTTCCAGGTGTTGTGTGTCTCAGTTCCCCTGGTTAGGAAAAGGGATTCCCTTCCCCCTTGCGCTTCCCAGGTGAGGCGATGCCTCGCCCTGCTTCAGCTCTCGCTGGTCGGGCTGCAGCAGCTGACCAGCACCGATCATCCGGCACTCCCCAGTGAGATGAACCCAGTACCTCAGTTGAAAATGCCGAAATCACCGGTCTTCTGTGTCGCTCGCACTGGGAGTTGGAGACTGGAGCTGTTCCTATTCGGCCATCTTGCTCCTCCCCCTTTTGGAGAGTTTTTTGTGTCTCTTACTTCCTTCAATTCTTCTCTGATCTTAGTTATTTATTGTTTTCGGTTAGCTTTTGGATTAGTTTGCTCTTGCCTCTCTAGCTCTTTTATTTGTGATATCAGGGTGTCAATTTGAGATCTTTCTAGCTTTCTTATGTGGGCATTTAGTGCTATAAATTTCCCTCTTAATACTGCTTTAACTGTGTCACAGAGATTCTGGTATGTTGTCTCTTTGTTCTCACTGTTTTCAAAGAACTTCTGGATTTCTGCCTCAATTTCATTATTGAACCAGGAGTCATTCAGGAGCAGATTATTCAATTTCCACGAAATTGTGTGGTTTTTGAGTGAGTTTCTTAATCCTGAGTTCTAATTGATTGTACTGTTGTCTGAGATACTATTATGATTTCAGTTCTTTTGCATTTGCTGAGAGTTTTACTTAAAGTTATGTGGTCAATTTTAGAATAAGTTCCACGTGGCACTGAGAAGAATATATATTCTATTGATTTGGGGTAGAGAGTTCTGTAGACATCTGCTAGGTTCACTTGATCCAGTGCTGAGTTCAAGTCCTGAATATCCTTGTTAATTTTGTGTCTTGTTGATCTAATATTGACAGTGGGGAGTTAAAGTCTCCCATTATTATTGTGTGGGAGTCCAAGTTTTCTTACAGGTCTCTCAGAACTTGTTCTATGAATCTGGGTGCTCCTATATTGGGTGCATATATATTTAGAATAGTTAGCTCTTCTTGTTGAATTGTTCCCTTTACTATTATGTAATGCCCTTCTTTGACTTTTTTGATCTTTGGTGGTCTAAAGTCTGTTTTGTCAGAGACTAGGATTGCAACCCTTGCTCATTTTGCTTTTTTTTTTTCTTTCCATTTGCTTGGTAAATTTTTCTCCATCCATTTATTTTGAGCCCATGTGTGTCTTTGCATGCAAGATGGGTCTCCTGAATACAGAACATGAATGGGTCTTGAATCTTTATCCAATTTGCCAGTCTGTGTCTTTTAATTGGGGCATTTCACCAATTTACATTTAAAGTATTGTTATTTGTGAATTTGATCCTGTCATTATGATACTATTTGGTTATTTTGCACACTAGTTGATGCAGTTTCTTCACAGTGTCAGTGGTCTTTATATTTTGGTGTGTTTTTGCAGTGGCCAGTACTGGTTTTTCCTTTCCATATTTAGTACTTCTTTCAGGAGCTCTTGCAGGGCAGGCCTGGTAGTAAGTAAATCCCTCAGCATTTGCTTGTCTGGAAAGGATTTTATTTCTCCTTCACTTATGAAGTTTAGATTGGCAGGATATGAAATTCTGCTTGAAAATTCTTTTCCTTAAGAATGTTGGTCCTCAATCTCCTCTGGCTTGTGCAGTTTCTGTTGAGAGGTCTGCTGTTAGTCTGATGGGCTTCTCTTGTCCCTGTGGACAATTCCTCAATGCACAAGAAAGTGACTAACAAAAGTCTTCTCAGGTTCTTTTTTGTTTGTAGAGGTTAATGAAAGTTTGAGTAAAGTAACTTCATCAGGATCATAGGCACTACTTTACATCTTTTTTTTTCCTTCTTACCAAGGGAGAGTTCTCCTCATCCACTCTCCACTCCTCACTAAAGCAGTACCTACTGCAATATTACACAAAGTGGTTTACTTCACAATTCAGTCTCTGAAAGGGACGTTTCCTCTCATCTTCCTCACCCTCCCTGTTAGGGAATGAATGTTTTTCTGCCCCCCAAAATTCATATGTTGAAATTCTAACCTTTAGTGTGATGACATTAGGAGGTGGGGCCTTTGGGAGGTAATTAGATAATGAAGGCAGGGTCCTAATAAATGGGATTCATACCTTTATAAGAAGAAATCACAAATCCTGCTTCCTCTCTCTGTTATCCACGATGTAAGGATATAACAAGAAGACACCCACCTGCAAACCAGGAAGGGTGCCCTTACTAGACATTGAATCTGCCAGCACATTAATCCTGGATTTCCCAGCCTCCAGAACTGCAAGACAAATATTTGTTCCTTAAGCCACCTAATCTATAGTAATTTATTACAGCAGCCCAAACTGACTAGGACACTATTTCTCCTCACATAGGGCCCAACACAATTTTTCCTCCTTATCTTACTGAGTGACTACTCTAGTGCAGAGGTTATCTGATCCATTAAATGCTTTAGTTTCGGAAATTGACCAGAAAGTTACAGGCATCATTTGTGCTCACAATTCATTGGCTAGATCTAGTAGCATGGCCCCACCCAAACACAAGGGAGCCAGGAAGTGCAATTCTACTTTGTGTCTGGAATGAGGTGGAATGTCACATATCTGGGTATCAGCACTAGTGCTGCCACACTGCCCTCTTGTTCTTTATTTTGTGCCATTCTCTGTCCTACTCATTCTTGCCATGCTGGCCTCCCATCAGTTCTTCAGTTCCTCATGTGACCTTTGGGCATGCTGCTCTCTCTACAAAGATTTTCTTCCTCCCACCTTGACTGACACCTTCTGATTTCTCAGGTCATAGCTAAAATATTTTCTTCTCAGAGAAGCTTGCTATAACACCTCTCCTCCCTCAATCTGAGGTAGCCCCCTCTATTACTGTTTTTCAAAGCTCTCTGGTCTATTTATTTTGCAGCCCTCATGTTCATTTGCAATTATATGGCTGATGTGTTCACCTGATTGAGTCATGTCAGTCCCCTCCACTTCACTGTAAATGCCCTAAAAGAAGTGATCAGGCTCATTTTATTTATCACCTTGAATATACTTGATGCCTAGCTTGCAGTTGGACAGTATATATTTGCTGAATAAATAAATGAACCCAGGACCTTTTAGTGGCCCACCTCAAGTAACTTTAGAATTACACTTCTCTCTCACCTTATACCCATGAATTATATTAGACAGCACCATATATGACATGAGTTACACATTTGACAAGCTTTATTGAGTAGCAAATACAAAGAAAACAAGCAATAAGTAAAAGATAGGTTAGGCTATAGCAAAAACACTCAACAGTGAAAAGCAAAAGAAGCCACTCATGATTTTAATAACGTAAAACTCTACAAAATCTAATATTCTCTCAAAGCAAACTTGGCATAATAAATTTGTACGGGAAAGCCTGAGCTTGGTCATCAGATGTAATCATCAAGGAAGACTGCACACAATATGGAAGATAGAGAAGTAGACTTTCATAATAAGATATAGCACCTGAGAAGTTTTTTAGTTTTTCTGTTTGTTTGTTTGTTTTTCAAAATAGAGTCATTAGCCCCAATTTGTGTAGCCCTTACTCACTTCCTGGGCCTCAGAAATACTGCTTCCTATTATACAGCTGTTCCCAAAAAGTTTCAAGATAAATAAAGTACACATAGAACTGTTTAAGGAAGTTCCCTTAGAACTTTAAGTAAGTCTTAATAATGGGCTTGTTCCTTGCCAATTGCTTATCTTTAGTAACTCTACAGTTTTGGGATGGCCTGGTGGAAGCCAAAGGTTAGATTTTACCATTTGTCAAGGTGACAGCTCTTGACCCCATTTAGCTTTTAACCTTTTGGTTTATTAGAAATTCTCTCTAAAGTCTATGCCAGTTTTTTTCATTGTAAATTGCAAACAGAGGCGTCTCTGGCTGATGTTCTATAAAACAAGAAATCAAGCTTTAGGCCCAGTTATTTTTTATATTGTTCAGTTTTTCATACCTTATTGCCTTGTGAAACATTCATGAGGAATAATACATGAACAGCTTTAGATTTTACCCATGAGTTCATGTGAACCAGATTTGGTAATATGCTAAGCAGAATAGACAAGAAATAAGCCCCTTATTTGATGATTAATACAGCTGTAAGAGTAAGCACAGAAATTGTGTTTTATACATCAGAGAGAAATTTTCAGTGGAATGCCAAAGGGATTTGCTGTGATACCATTTCTTTTATAATTGTAACTGAATTATTTACATCACTCTTATATAAGCTTGATGAATTCTCCCTATTTACAGAGATTATAAATATGACATTTTATGTCAGTGATTCTTCGCATCTTAATGTGCGCGTGTGTGTGTGTGCATGCACACGCATGTGTGTGTGTGAGAGAGAAATATGGGCCTGTTTGAGAATTTGGCAAAAGTGATTGGTCTTCTTTCCAGAAAAAAAAATCTGCATATACCACTTCTCCTCCAAAATTTACATACAATTTGAAGATATTCAGTGACCCACTTGAAGTACATGTGGGGAAAAGAAAACAAAGCAAGCTACAGAGCAACTATTTAAAAGAACATTTTAAATCAATGTTCCAAACATGTAACTCTCTTACAGTTTGTTACACAGAGCTAATTCTATTAAGTAACTGTTAATCCTGCACACCTACATAGTGATCCGCCTTGGTTAGTCAGCAGTCATGTATTATTACCAAAATATTAAACAGTTTCTGTCCCGGTGGATAAATAATTACTACTTTGAACTCCCCCAAGCCCTCAACTGTTAACTTACCCCATCAGCCAGATAATTAGGACCATGTAATGATCCAGCAATGAGGAAATTTAGGCCTGATTGATATAATAGGAGCCTCCAGGATGCAGTGCCTACACAAAGACCAATTCGGATTGTTCAGTGTCCATGCCTTATTTAGGTATTATGACATATTTTAAATATAACCTCTGATTTGTCCATTTAATTTTTCCTAACAGTAATAATCTACCTTGAAAAAGAGAAAGAACACTAGATTCTTTCTTTACTCCACCGAGATTAGAGTATCAGATGAAGCAGTTGCTTTTGTCCTGTATTTTTAAAGGTAAAAACCTGAAAAGATTATTCACAGGTTAATTTTCCAACAGAAATGCAAAAAATGAGATGGGAAAAGAGTTCTGAAATAGCAGATTCTGGGTAGTTTGGGTAAGGGAGGGAATATAGGGAATAGGGAATATATAGAGGAAATATAGCCTTAGGGTGGTTAGCCAGGTATTTTTGACTGCCTAGACTCATGTCCTTTCAGAAAGCATCACACAATCATTTCACATGATTCTTGCAAAGCCCCTCTCTTGTTCCTCACTTCCTAACCTCCAGGCATAGCCAGTCTTATTTTCTCATTCTCCTAATAGCAGTAATGTAGCAGTAATGTATCTAAAAGTAAACATTTAATTCAAGCAATTAGCCAAGCAGAATCCAAGCAGATATATTGATAATGGGAGAAAGAAACTCTTTTCTACGGGAGGTTGTGCCTCCGTCTTTTTTTCCAAGTGGAGAATGCCTTCATGTAGATGTAGCTAAGAAGAGGTAAGAAAGTGATGGAGGGAAGAAGTCCTAGTCATGAAGCTTTATTTTTAAAATACTATTTAGGCTTTCTCATATAAAATCAAGTAACAAACTATTGCTTTATTAACTTAGTTGTTACTCAATGTCCAGGGAACTTTAGAAATAAAAGAATTGCTCGATATTATAGCTCTTTAAACTATATTTTTTTATATTTAAGAATCAGTATTCTAGCCTTTCTAGTGACTAAACAAACCCATAAGAACATTTTATGAACTAGTACATAATTATTCCCATTCAGTAGAGAGAGTCATCAAGCTTCATAGCATTTACTAAAAGCTTTAGCCATAAATGGAATTTTCCATAACAGCAGAAAACTCATCACGATGATATGAAAAGTAGATTGTAAGGTAGTATAAGTGGACAAATGGTTATACAGTAAATAATTCGCAATAATTCCATCTGCTGCCTAAATGCAAACACATGGTTGACAACTCAAGAGAGCAGGAGAAATGTTCAATCTCCCATCAGTCTGCGAATCTTCATGGGAAGTCCACTCCAGTCCCATCATATGGGAACCACTGGATATCCCAGAGGGCTGATTTCAAGACAAGGTACAGGACACTGATCTCAGAGACTGGCATGCAGATCTAGGCAGCTACTCTGTGCTTCAATCAGTGGGGGTGCCATGTTGAAGAGACTGGCTGATGCCATAGTGCTGGGGGGGGGGGGGCGCCATTCAAGCAAAGGCCCAAATCTGTGGCTGAATTTTTAATAAATACCAGGTGGAGCTTTCCCCTGGCCCAGAAACGAAAATTTGAGATTGAGTTCTGGTACTCACCTGTCTTTTCCAGACTGGAAAAAACTGTAGGGCAGCAATATAATTTCAGGACAGCTTTTAACTTTCAGTGCTCACTATAAATTGTCCCCAGAGTGGGAAACAACTGCAGGGCAACAAGTTAGTTCCAGTAAAGTGTTTTTGTACCAGTGCACACTATAAGCCTCCCAGAATGGGAAGAAATAACAGGCCAATGTTGAAGTTTCACTACTAAGGAATAAAGGCCTAACACCACCAAATAAAACCCACAAAAACTGGAAGAGGTGGCTGACTCTTCAAACACACAGGCAACAACATAAAGACACAAGGATTGTGGAAACTCAGGGAAATATGACACTGAGAGGTGGCAACGTGCTAGCTGCCGTCGCTCTGGGCACCTCCTGGGCCTCGGAGTCCACTCTGGCAGTGCTTGAGGAGTCCTTCAGCCCACCAGGGCACTGTGGGAGCCCCTCTCTGGGCTGGCCAAGGCCTCCCTCTGCTTGCCAGGAGGTGTGGAGGGAGAGGCAAGGGCGGGAACTGGGGCTGTGCCCCGGGTTTGGGGGCCAGTGCGAGTTCCGGTGGCCCCAGCTGGGGCTCGGGGACCCCACACTTGGGGCGGCCAGATAGCGCGGTGGCCAACCTAGAGCAGTGAGGGGCTTAGCACCCTGGCCAGCAGCTGCCGAGGTTGCCCCGGGTTCTCCAGCACTGTGGGAGCTGCGCTCAAATTCTTGCCAGGCCTCAGCTGCCTCCCCACAGGGCAGGGCACGGGACCTGCAGCCCACCATGCCCAAGCCCCACCCTTCCACTGTGGGCTCCCACTCGCGGAAGCCTCCCTGACAGCCCCGCTTGGCGAGGCCGGTCCTATCTACCACCCAAGGGCTGAGGAGTGCAGGCACGGCTCAGGACTGGCGGGCAGCTCTGCCTGCAGCCGGCTGCCCGATCTACTGGGTGAGGCCAGCTGGGCTCCTGAGTCTGGTGGGGACTTGGGGAACTTTTATGTCTAACTAAGGGATCCTAAATGCACCAATCAGCACTCTATGTCCAGCTCAGGGTTTGTAAATACACCAATCAGTACTCTGTGTCTAGCTCAAGGTTTGTAAATATACCAATTGGTACTCTGTATCTAGCTAACCTAGTGGGGATTTGGAGAACTTTTCTGTCTAGCACTCTCAGTCCAGCTCAAGGATTGTAAATGCACCAATCAGTACTCTGTGTCTAGCTCAAGGTTTGTAAATACACCAATGGGTACTCTGTATCTAGCTACCCTAGTAGGGACTTGAAGAGCTTTATGTCTAGCTAGAGGATTGTAAATACACCAATCAACACCCTGTCAAAACGGTCCAATCAGCTGTCTGTAAAATGGACCAATCAGCTCTCTGTAAAATGGACCAATCAGCAGGATGTGGGTGGGGCCCGATAAGGGAATAAAAGCAGGCTGCAGGAGCCAGCCAGTGGCAACCTGCTCAGGTGCCCTTCCACAGTCTGGAAGCTTTGTTCTTTTGTTCTTTGCAGTACATCTTGCTGCTGCTCACTCTGTGGTTCCACGGGCTGCCTTTATGAGCTGTAACACTCACTGCAAAGGTCTGCAGCTTCACTCCTGTCAGCCCACGAACCCACCAGAAGGAAGAAGCTCCAGATACATCTGAACGTCTGAAGGAACAAACTCCAGACCTACCATCTTTAAGAACTGTAACACTCACCATAAGGGTCCACGACTTCATTCTTGAAGTCAACGAGACCAAGAACCCACCAATTCCAGACACAACACCACTCAAAGAAAGCAACAAAACTCCAATAATAGACACAGAAGAATGCAAGATCTCCAAAATGTCAGACAGAAACTTCAGAATAATCCTCTTAAAGAAGTTAAAAGAATCACAATAAAACACAGGTTGAAACTTGGAAAACAATCCAGGAACAAAATAAGACATTTCACAGAAATATAAACAATTTTAATAAAATGAACAAATTTTAGAAGCAAACAATATAATAACTGAACTGAAAAAGTCCATAGAAAGCTTCCATAGCACACTTGATCAAAAAGAGGAAAGAATTAGTGAGCTTGAAAAAAGAATAAATGGAATTATGCAATCAGAGAAGCAAAAGGAAAAAGAATTTAAATAAAAGAGTACAGAAGAACTAGGGGACACCATCAAGCAAACTAACCTCCACATAATAGAAATTTACACCAGATATTATAGAGGAAAAGGTCTAGAAAGCATATTTCAAAAAATAATGGCTAGAAATTTCTGAAAGCTGGAGAAAACCAACACTATCCAGGTGTAGGGAGCTCAACGATATTAATCAAATTCAATTCAAAGAGGAAACCACCCAGATATATTATAATGAAATTAGTAAAAATCAAAAACACAGAATGAATAAGCAGCAAGAGAAAATAAACATATCATATTGAACTGAGCTCTAATACAGCTTTCAGCAGATTTCTCAGAGAAATTTAGCAGAGCAAAAGAAGTGAGATGCTATATTCACAGTGCTGAAGGAAACAAATACAAAAAACCAACTAAGAATACTATACCCAGGAAAGGTATCCTTTCAGCATGAAAAAGAGATAAACACTTTCTCAAACAAACAAAAGCTGAGGAAATTTATAACACGACACTTCTCCTACAAAAAAAAAAAAAAAATGCTACAGGGAATTCTTCAATCTGAAAAAAAGAATGAATGGTAATGTGTAAAAAAATCATTTAAAAAAACTGAAGTGTGAAATTCACTATTTAAAAAAACAGAAGCATTCACAATACTATAATACTATAATGAGGGTAAGTAAACAATTTCTATCTTAAGTATGAAAGCTAAAAGAAAGAACTATTAATAACCTCAACTGATTAAGAGGCAATATAAAAATATATAAGTTGAAACAGCAGTAAGTCAAAATGTGGCAGGGGGTAGTGTTACAATGTAGAGTTTATTTTTGTTTGTTTGCATCAAAGTTAAACTATTTTCAGTTTAAAATAATCTGTTATAAATATATTTTTATAAGCCTTGTAGTAACGACAAAACAAAAACCTATTATAGATATGCTAAAAATAAGTAGCCAGAAATCAAAATGTCCTACTAGTGAAAATTATTTTACTACAAAAAAGAAAGTAAGAGAGAGAGAAAAAGAAAGAAAGAAAAATGATTCTACAAAGCAACCAGAAAACAAGTAACAAGATAGCAATAGTAAATACATATCAATAATATTCAAACCTTGAATATAAATAAATTACATTCTTCAGTTAAAAGACAGAGTGGCTAAATGAATTTTTAAAAGGATCCAACTATATGCTGTCTACAAGAAACTCACTTCATCTATAAAGACATGCACAGACTGTGAAGATATTTAAAAGGTATTAGAAGCAAATGGAAAACAAACAAAAAGAGCAGAAGTAGCTATATTCAGATAAAATAGACCTTAAGTCAAGGACACTTAAAAACAATGGAAAAGGCAATAGTAGGAGACTTTGACACCCACTTTTGGCAGCGGACAGGTAATCTAGACAAGAAAATCAACAAACATCAGAATTAAACTTTACTCAAGATCAAATTGACCTAACAGGCATTTTCAGAACATTTTACCCCATAGCTGAAGAATGCACATTTTTCTTAACAACACATGGAACATTATCTAGGATAGACCATATATTAGGCAATAAAACAAGTTCTAAAAATTCAGAAAAGTCAAAACCATATCCTGTATATCTTCTGACCGCAATTGAATAAAACTATAAAGCAATAAGAGAAGGAACATTGGAAACTGTACAAATCCATGGAAAGAAACAACATGCTACTGAAAAACAAATTGGTCAATGAATAAATTAAAAAGGAAATTTAAAAAATTTCTTAAGACAGATGAAAATGGAAACACAGCATTCAGAAACCTAGAGGGTATAGCAAAAGCAGTTCTAGAATGGAAATTGGTAGCAATACACACCAACATCAAAAAGTAGACTTCCAACAAACAACCTAACATTGTACTTCAAGGAACTAAAAAAGCAAGAACAATCAAACTCAAAAGTAGTAGAAGGAAAGAAATAATAAAGATCAAAGCATAAGTGAATAAAATTTGAACTACAAAAATACAGAAGATCAACAAAATGAAGTTGATTTTTTGAAAAATAAATCAGGAAACCTTTAGCTACTTCAACAAGAAGTCTAAAAAAGTCAGAGATGAAAAAGAATATATTACAACTGATACTACAGAAATACAAGAAAAATCAACAGACATGATTATGAAAATTGATACACCAATAAATTGGAAAACCTAAAAGAAATGGATAAATTTGTGGACACATGCAAACTATGAAGATTGAACCATGAAAAAAGAGAAAACCTGAAAACCAATAATGAGTCATGAGACTGCAGTAATAATAAAGCCTCCTATTAAAGGAAAAAGCAGGATCTGACAGCTTCGCTGCTGAATTCTGCCAAACAAAGAATAACCTATACCAATTCTCTTTAAACTATTTCAAAAAAATTGAAGAGAAGGAAATACTTCTAAACTGTACTTCTAAACTCATCCTAGAAGGCCAGGATTATCCTGATGCCAAAACTAGACAAAAACACAACAAAATAGGAAAACTACAGGTCAGTATCACTGATGAACACAGGTGCAGAAATCCTCATCAAACTATAAGCAAACTGAATTCAACAAAACATTAAAAATATTCATCATGACCAAGTAGGATTTATCCCAGGATTGCAGGGTGATTCAACATATGTAAATCAATCAGTGTGATACACTGTATCAACAGAATGAAGGACAAAAACCATATGCTCATTTCAATTGACGCTGAAAAGGCATTTGATAAAATTTAACATCCCTTCATGATAACAACTGTCAACAAACTGGATACAGAAGAAATATACCTCAAAACAATAAAGGTCTTACGTGACAAAACCATGGCTAGCATCATTCTGAATGGGGAAAAATGGAAATTCTTTCCTCCAAGATCTGAACAAGACAATGATGCCCACTTTTACCACAGTTATTCAAGATATTACTGGAAGTCCTCTCACAGCGGTTAGGCAAGAGAAAGATATAAAGGACATTTAAATTGGAAAATAAAAATTCAAACTATCCTTGTTCACAGATGACATGATCCTATATTTAGGAAAACCTAAAGACTGAACCAAAAGCTGTTAGAACTGAAAAACAAATTCATTAAAGTTGCAATATATAAAATAAGCGTATGAAAAGCAGTAGCATTTCTATATACCAACAGTGAACAATCTGAAAAAGAAATCAAGAAAGCAATCCCATTTACAATACTTACACACACACATAAAAAAAAACACACATCTGGAAATAAATTTAACCAAATAAGTGAATGACCTCTACAATAAAAAATATAAAACACTGTTGAAAGTGATTTAAGAGGACACAAAAGATAAAAAGATATCCATCCCATGCTCATGAATTGGAAGAACATTGGTCTGGGCAAAGATTTTTTAGGTAAGACCTCAAAAACACAAGCAACAAAAGCAAAAATAGACAATGGAATTACATCAAGGTAAAAAACTTCTGCACAACAATGTAAATGATCAACAGAGTGAAGAGACAACCTGTTAAATGAGAGAAAATATTTGGAAACTATTCATTTGACAAGAGACTAACATCCAGAATATACAAAGTAAAAAAGTACATAATCCCATTGAAAAGTAGAGAAGGATATGAATAGATTTTCTCAAAAGAAACCATAAAAATGGCCAATGAGTATATTTTTAAAAACCTCAACATCACTTAATTATCAGAGAAACACAAATCAAAAACACAAAGATATATCATCCCACTCCAGTTTAAATGGTAATTATCAAAAATACAAAAAGTAACAAATGTTTTTGAGGATGTAGAGAAAGATAAATGCTAATGCACTGTTAGTGAGAATGTAAATTAATACAGACCCTGTGAAAAACACTATGGAGGTTCCTCAAAAAGTAAAAATAGATCTAAAGATGACCCAGCAATCTCATTGCTGGGCATACATTTTAAAAAATGAAATCAGTGTATTAAAAAGATATCTACACTCCCATGTTTATTACAGCATTATCCACAATAGCCAAGATATGGAAGCAACCTATATACCTATCAGTAGATGAATGGATAAAGAAAATGTGAAATATATACACTATATAGTATTATTCAGCCATAAAAAAGGAATGAAATTCTGTTATTTGCAACAACACGGATGGAACTAGAGTATATTTATGTTAAGCGATGGCACAAAAAGACAAATATTACATGTTCCTACTCATATATGGAAGCTAAAAAAGTGGATCCCATGAAGGTAGAAAGTAGAATGATGGTTGCTAGGCATTGGGAAGGGAAGCAGGGAGGAGATGAACAGAATTTGGTTAACGGGTAAAAAAAATACAGTTAGATAGAAGGAATAAGTTATAGTGTTTGATAGTACCATAGGGTGGCAATAGTAATTTATTTTATATTGCAAAATAGCTAGAAGAAGAGATTTGGAATGTTCCCAATACAAACAAAGGATAAATGTTTGAGGTAACTGATAACCTAATTACTCCAATTTTATTATTACACATTTTATACATGTATAAAAATATCACATGTACCCCATAATTATGCACATTTCTTATGTTTCAATAAAAAAGAGAGAGAATGGAGAGTACTAAGAATAAAGTTAAGGCTTTTGCACTCTTAAAAAAGAAAACTCTGAACCATTCTTAGAAGACACATAGTAGTAGAGATCTCACTCTTTCTGACAATGAAGCTTCTTTAACTCTACTCTCCAATAAGGCCTGAAAGTGAATCACCAAGCCCATATCACTGCCAGCTGGAACTAATGCCAGACAAGGCTGTAGGCCAAATTACAATGCTCAGGAGCAAGATTCATAGACCTGGGACTCTCTTGACTCTGGGGACAATACAAACAACCAAGTCATAGGGGAAGCATGACTGGACTCCATCAGGGTAAGCCCAGACATGACTCACCATGAGGAACTACCTGATCCAAGCATATCATTTGTACTGATTCCAGTCTTACCACATCAAAACTTTCAGAATCAAACCAATAGCTTATAAGTGGTTACACATCTGATACATTGAATGTGTCCCAGAGAAGTTGTGAGGTAAGTGTGTAAGTTACATGTTAAAAAAGGAGTGAGATGGGAAGTAGGTATAGAATCTTTCTGAGGAAGCCCTGAAGTGATATTGCCATCAAACAAAAAAGATGCATGAAGCACATACTGTGCCTTCAGTTCTGTGCTGGGTGCTATATGTCTGACACGATTTAGATCCCCTGCTTATCCTCTGAAAGGATTTAATGGGTTCTCTAAAATTCTGCAAACCTAGATATGATTGCCATGGACACCGTGTTGTTCTGGGTTCTCCTTTTTATATTCAGGAGGTGACCAAAGGAGGGGGTGAATTAAAAAGAAGAGATATCCCTGCTTTCCACTTGTTCTTATCTCAGATTATTTTTTGAGGCTCTTCTCTCAAGAAATATACCAGTTTTCATATCAGTGCAAGAGGATGGAAAAGACTACTTATTCAAGTATCTTCACGCCTGGGTAGAGAAATCAGGCTTCAGAGATGAACCAGAGAGTGGAGCAAAGACAAAGTGCTGACTGTTGCCCTACCCCTACTCTGTCTTGAACCACTCATCTCTTAGGACTGGAGAGTAGGAAGTAAGAAAAGAAAATTAAATTTTAGGAGTAACTTTACAAGGCTTATGCAATACTCTCTCTAGAAAAATGTGAAAATGAAAATATTCTTATTTTGAATAATTAAAAAATAATTCTCCACTAAGATTAAGGGTGATTTTTAATTGGGCAAATGTAAAAATGTTTTTTTGCAATGAGTTTTTGTGATAAGTAAAATTACAGTGTAGTTCTGCAGATATAAATATATAAATTGAAAAATAAAAATGTTTATAACTGATTTCTGTAAGATAATATACCAACAATTATTTATGGATCGTGAAATTATGAATAATTTTAATATTAATCTGCATAAGTTTTGAGTTTTTTCCTAAACTTTCTTCAGTGATCACCTGCTACATTTATAATCAGGGAAATCAGCATTTTTATTAAAAAGGCAAGCACTAAATGAGTATTTTAAAATAATATTGACCATACATATATCATTAACTTTGGAGGCAGCAAGATGTAGAGTTGAATATCAGCTCTACCACATACTAACTATATGACTTTAGTAAGGCCAAGTTTCCATCTTTCCTGAGTCTTGAAGTGCACATCACTGAATTTATGAGAAATGATCTGTCAGTGGTATACAGTGAGTCATTAATAAGTCACTTATGGGCAGCTTATAAAACATCAAAAACAAAGTTGAAGGTAACGTAAATGTTAATGAAAATATATAATTTTTTAGATTATTCTAAATAACACACATTAAGATGGCATGGTTTAACACTGTAGAGAGATTTTAAAAGACTAAAAATACTTCTATTTAAATGGCTACTTTTATAGATTGCATTGGGTCTCCCCAAAATTCGTATGTTGAAATCCTCACCCACCCCCAGTACTTTAGAATGTGATTTTGTTTGTAGATAACGTCTTTACAGAGGTAATCAGGTTAAGATGAAATCATTAGGGTAGGCCCTAATCCAATATGACTGACATTCTTTTTTTTTTTTTTTAAGTTGGAGGGTATTTGAACACAGAGAGGTGCACAGATGGAAGATGATGTGAAGAGACATACGGGGAAGGAAGTTATCCATCTACAAGCCAAGAAGAAAGGCCAGGGACAGATCTTTCTCTCAACTTGCTCAAAAGGAATCAACGTTACTGGCACCTTGATTTGAGACTCCTAGCCTCCAGAACTGTGAGACAATACATACATTTCTCTTGTTTAAGCCATTCAGTTTGTTGTACTTTTGTTATGGAAGTCCTACAGTTACTTTACTTTGCTGTACATTAGTATTTTTGAATGATCATTCTTTATTTGTCTTCACCTTCATGGAAAGCAAAATGTACAAATAGAAGTCTAGCATTTATGAAAGTACTTGGCATGAAACAAGAAAACAAAAATATCTACATAATACAATTTTTTAACATATTTCTTTTTATTATTTACTTATATATTTATTATACTTTAAGTTCTGGGATACATGTGCAGAAGGTGCAGGTTTGTTACATAGGTATACATGTGCCATGGTGGTTTGCTGCACCCATCAACATGTCACCTATGTTAGGTATTTCTCCTAATGTTATCCTTCTCCCAGCCCCTCACCCCTTGACAGGCGCTGGTGTGTGAAGTTCCTCTCCCCGTGTCCATGTATTCTCATTGTTCAACTCCCACCTATGAGTGAGAACATGCGGTGTTTGATTTTCTGTTCTTGTGTTAGTTTGCTGGGAATAATGATTTCCAGCTTCATCCGTGTCCCTGCAAAGGACATGAACTCATCATTTTTATGGCTGCATAGTATTCCACGGTGTATATGTGCCACATTTCCATTATCCAGTCTATCACTGATGGACATTTGGGTTGGTTCCAAGTCTTTGCTATTGTGAACAGTGCCGCAATAAACATACATGTGCATGTGTCTTTTTGGGAGAATTGTTTATAATCCTTTGGATATATACCCAGTAATGGAATTGCTGGGTCAAATGGTATTTCTGGTTTGAGATCCTTGAGGAATCACCACACTGTCTTCCACAATCGAATCTGTCTATCAGTTCAATGGGTGAACTGATTTACACTCCCACCAACAGTGCAAAAGCATTCCTATTTCTCCACATCCTCTCCAGTATCTGTTGTTTCCTGACTTTTTAACATTGCCATTCTATGTTTTTCAAGTTGTCTGATTTCACTCCCTGTCTTTCAGAGATATTAATGAGCTGTATATTTGTTCTCTTTACATAATTCCATATTTCTTGGAGGTTTTGTTCTTTCTTTTTTAGTCTTTTTTTTTTCTTCATTTTTATCTGACTGAGTTAATTCAGAGAACTGGTATTTGAACTCAGATTCTTTCCCCAGCTTGGTCTATTCTGCTGTTAATACTTGTGGTCATATATTATGAAATTCACGAAAGGAGTTTTTTTTTTTCTCTATCACATCAGGTTATTTCTTTCTTAAAATGGTCATTTCATCTTTCAGCCCCTATATTGTTTTATTTTATTTCTTAAATTAATTGAATTGGATTTCAACTTTCTCCTGAATCTCTATGATCTTTGTTCCTATCCATATTCTGAATTCTGTATCTGTCATTTCAGCCATCTCAGCCTGGTTAAGAATCATTGCTGGGGAACTAGTGCAATCATTTGGAGGTAAGAAGACACTCTGGGTTTTTGAGTTGCCAGAGTTCTTGTGCTGGTTCTTTCTCATCTGTGTGAGTTGATATTTCCTCTGTCTTTGAAGTTGCTGTGTTTTAGATGGGACTTTTTGGTTTGATCGTCTTTGATGACTTGGTGGTTCGATTGTGGTATAAGCTGGGTTCAGTTCACTTGCTTCATTTTTGGAAGATTTTAGGGGGCCAAGGTTCAGCTCAGCACTTTTGGCTGCATGCTCTAACTCTGGGGGACAGTATCAGGCCTCTGGCTTTGTTTTCCCGTCCCTCAAGGTTAGCAACCTGCTGTGGTTGAGGGGTAAAGAAGTTCCTGATCTGCTGGTCACAATATTTCAATGGGGCGTGCTGGCCAAAGTATGTCACTGGAGTGGTGGCAGCAGGATCCATGCTTGCTTGTGCATGTCAGCAGCCACAGCAGCGCAATGAGTTGCATGCTTGTTTGGTGAGGTGGGGGCACTGGTGGGAATGGGGCAGTGGCATTCCTTTGCATGTTCAGGCAGTGGTATAGTGGGGGCCTGTTGCTGGTGGGGGTGAGGTTGTCTGAAACATGGTAGTTGTTGTGACTAGGGAAGTGAGTTAGCTTGAGAAAAGCCATGAAATTACTAGCCAAGATTTAGGACCTGTTCCCATAAGCTTGGTAATATACATTTTCTTTTGCTAATTAAGAAATCCATGATGTATCCTTATTTTGTGAAAAACCTAAGTTAACAACATCTATATAAATAAGATGAAAGGTTTTGAAAGAAGTGAAAAGGATTTAAAAAATGGTGATTTTTTTTTTTTCAGACTGAAGAGGCTGGAAGAAAAGCATTTATTTGAAAATATGTGAATATTTAGGTATCTCTGAGGTTTATGTATTCATTATGTGAACTAGCTGAGGGAAAATTTTCCTTTTATTATCATATTGATTTTATTTATTTATCTATTTGTTTCTTTTTTTTAATTTATTTTTTATTATTATTATACTTTAAGTTCTAGGGTACATGTGCATAACGTGCAGGTTTGTTACATATGTATACTTGTGCCATGTTGGTGTGCTGCACCCAACAACTCATCAGCACCCATCAAGTCGTCATTTACATCAGGTATAACTCCCAATGCAATCCCTCCCCCCTACCCCCTCCCCATGATAGGCCCTGGTGTGTGATGTTCCCCTTCCCAAGTCCAAGTGATCTCATTGTTCAGTTCCCACCTATGAGTGAGAACATGCGGTGTTTGGTTTTGTGTTCTTGTGATAGTTTGCTAAGAATGATGGTTTCCAGCTGCATCCATGTCCCTACAAAGGACACAAACTCATCCTTTTTGATGGCTGCATAGTATTCCATGGTGTATATGTGCCACATTTTCTTAATCCAGTCTGTCACTGATGGACATTTGGGTTGATTCCAAGTCTTTGCTATTGTGAATAGTGCTGCAATAAACATACGTGTGCATGTGTCTTTATAGTAGCATGATTTATAATCCTTTGGGTATATACCCAGTAATGGGATGGCTGGGTCATATGGTACATCTAGTTCTAGATCCTTGAGGAATCGCCATACTGTTTTCCATAATGGTTGAACTAGTTTACAATCCCACCAACAGTGTAAAAGTGTTCCCATTTCTCCACATCCTCTCCAGCACCTGTTGTCTCCTGACTTTTTAATGATCGCCATTCTAACTGGTGTGAGATGGTATCTCATTGTGGTTTTGATTTGCATTTCTCTGATGGCCAGTGATGATGAGCATTTTTTCATATGTCTGTTGGCTGTATGAATGTCTTCTTTTGAGAAATGTCTGTTCATATCCTTTGCCCACTTTTTGATAGGGTTGTTTGTTTTTTTCTTGTAAATTTGTTTGAGTTCTTTGTAGGTTCCGGATATTAGCCCTTTGTCAGATGAGTAGATTGCAAAAATTTTCTCCCATTCTGTAGGTTGCCTGTTCACTCTGATGGTAGTTTCTTTTGCTGTGCAGAAGCTCTTTAGTTTAATTAGATCCCATTTGTCAATTTTAGCTTTTGCTGCTGTTGCTTTTGGTGTTTTAGACATGAAGTCTTTGCCCATGCCTATGTCCTGAATGGTACTACCTAGGTTTTCCTCTAGGATTTTTATGGTATTAGGTCTAACATTTAAGTCTCTAATCCATCTTGAATTAATTTTCGTATAAGGAGTAAGGAAAGGATCCAGTTTCAGCTTTCTACTTATGGCTAGCCAATTTTCCCAGCACCATTTATTAAATAGGGAATCCTTTCCCCATTTCTTGTTTCTCTCAGGTTTGTCAAAGATCAGATGGCTGTAGATGTGTGGTCTTATTTCTGAGGACTCTGTTCTGTTCCATTGGTCTATATCTCTGTTTTGGTACCAGTACCATGCTGTTTTGGTTACTGTAGCCTTGTAGTATAGTTTGAAGTCAGGTAGCGTGATGCCTCCAGCTTTGTTCTTTTGACTTAGGATTGTCTTGGAGATGCGGGCTCTTTTTTGGTTACATATGAACTTTAAAGCAGTTTTTTCCAATTCTGTGAAGAAACTCATTGGTAGCTTGATGGGGATGGCATTGAATCTATAAATTACCTTGGGCAGTATGGCCATTTTCACGATATTGATTCTTCCTATCCATGAGCATGGTATGTTCTTCCATTTGTTTGTGTCCTCTTTTATTTCACTGAGCAGTGGTTTGTAGTTCTCCTTGAAGAGGTCCTTTACATCCCTTGTAAGTTGGATTCCTAGGTATTTTATTCTCTTTGAAGCAATTGTGAATGGAAGTTCATTCATGATTTGGCTCTCTGTCTGTTACTGGTGTATACGAATGCTTGTGATTTTTGCACATTAATTTTGTATCCTGAGACTTTGCTGAAGTTGCTTATCAGCTTAAGGAGATTTTGGGCTGATACAATGGGGTTTTCTAAATATACAATCATGTCATCTGCAAAGAGGGACAATTTGGCTTCTTCTTTTCCTAACTGAATACCCTTGATTTCTTTCTCTTGCCTGATTGCCCTAGCCAGAACTTCCAACACTATGTTGAATAGGAGTGGTGAGAAAGGGCAACCCTGTCTTGTGCCAGTTGTCAAAGGGAATTTTTCTAGTTTTTGCCCATTTAGTATGATATTGGCTGTGGGTTTGTCATAAATAGCTCTTATTATTTTGAGGTACGTTCCATCAATACCGAATTTATTGAGGGTTTCTATTTGTTTCTTTGTTATACTTTAAGTTCTGGAGTACATGTACAGAACCTGCAGTTTTGTTACTTAGGTATACACGTGCCATTGTGGTTTGCTGCACCCATCAACCCGTCACTTACATTAGGTATTTCTCCTAATGTTATCCCTTCCCTAGCTCTCAACCCCTGACAGGCTCCAGTATGTGATGTTCCCCTCCCTGTGTCCATGTGTTCTCATTGTTCAACTCCCACTTATAAGTGAGAACACGCAGTGTTTGGTTTTCTGTTCTCGTGTTAGTTTGCTGAGAATGATGGTTCCCTGCTTCATCCATGTCCCTGCAAAAAACAAGAACTCATCCTTTTTTATGGCTGCATAGTATTCCATGGTATATATGTGCCACATTTTCTTAATCCAGTCTATCATTGATAGACATTTATGTTGGTTCCAAGTCTTTGCTATTGTGAATGGTGCCACAATAAACATATGTATGGATGTGTCTTTATAGTAGAATGATTTATAATCCTTTGGGTGTATACCCAGTAACGGGATTGCTGGGTCAAATGGTATTTCTAGTTCTAGATCCTTGAGTAATTGCCACATTGTCTTCCACAATGGTTGAACTAATTTACAGTCTCACCAGCAGTGTAAAAGTGTTCCTATTTCTCCACGTCCTCTCCAGCATCTGTTGTTTCCTGACTTTTTAATGATCGCCATTCCAACTGGCTGAGATGGTATCTCATTGTGGTTTTGATTTGCATTTCTCTAATGACCAGTGATGATGACCATTTTTTCATATGTTTGTTGGGGGCATAAATGTCTTCTTCAGAGAAGTGTCTGTTCACATCCTTTGCCCACTTTTTGATGGGGTTGTTTTTTCTTGTAAATTTGTTTAAGTTCCTTATAGATTCTAGATATTAGCCCTTTGTCAGATGGATAGATTGCAAACATTGTCTCCCATTCTGTAGGTTGCTGTTCACTCTGATGATAGTTTATTTTGCTGCACAGAAGCTCTTTAATTTGATCCGATTTGTCAATTTTGGCTTTTGTTTCCATTGCTTTTGGTGTTTTCGTCATGAAGTCTTTGCCCATGTCTGTGTCCTAAATGGTATTGCCTAGGTTTTCTTCTAGGATTTTTATGACCAATGGAAAATAAAGGCTTCAGAAATAACACCACACATCTACAACCCTCTGATCTTTGACAAACCTGACAAAAACAAGCAATGGGGAAAGGATTCCCTATTTATTAAATGGTGTTGGGAAAACTGGCTAGCCATATGAAGAAAACTGAAACTGGACTCCTTCTTTACACCTTATACATAATAGAATTTTTAAAAATTAATATTGTTTAATTCAGTTTTGTTTTCACAGATGGAATCTCCAAATTATGCATTTTATTTCAAAAAGTGAAAGCAAAACTTCAAATTATAAAGACAACTTATTTGCTCTCTACTGAAGTTCAGCATACATTAAGAATAAACAAGAATATATAGGATGAAAGAAGGTAATTTTAAATTGTACTCCACCTCATGTCATATATTCATTTGGATGTACTTTATAAGCACACAGGACTATCTAGAAGGAACTTTACTTTCACAAGTCACTGAATGCTAATGTATAGTTTTGATGAGACTAGAAATATGCTGGTTTAAGGCTGAAACCCTGAAAGCTAATGACTGAGGCAATTATGATGTTTCCAGGGGACACAATGGAATTCTGAGCTTTTATGATATTTAATTACATGGCTGCTGGGCCATTTTTATAAGGCCATTCCAATTTATAAGGAAATATCTAATTCTTTTATCTCATACCCAACACTCTTCTTTCTTTTCACAGTAATGGTTAATGCCTCAAAAAACATCATTAAAATGGGTATCTCTTCATACAACAAGGCTCTTACTATTTAAGTCACTTGGATCTTGGATGGACATTGTGCTTTCAAGGATTTAGAAGTGTGAATTCTTGTTGATACTCATTTCAACTAAATGGGAGGTAATGTGCTAAGCTAAAAATGAATATGATCTAGTCATACTCTTATTCTAAAGCCATAGGTAGAGAATGAAGTCTTGTCCATGGCAAAGACGGAAAATGGGAATGAAAAACATGTGTAGGAGAAATAAGAAAATGAGTGCTTTGTGTTGGCTGTGTACCTAGATACTGCTCATTGGATGCTATGAGGTTGCGTATGTGTGTGTGTGTGTGTGTGTGTGTAACAAACAAGAAAGTAAAGAAGGAAAGATTGTCTTTTGCTAAAGGACAAATAGAGAGCAAGTTGGAGAACTGCAGTATGAAGCCCTGCCTTTCAGATCCCAAATCCCACTCGCATCTGAAAACTGCATATATAATATATACAACTTAAGTAAAAAGAAATTGTGAACTGTTTTTCTGAACTTATTCTCAATAAAAAGTTATTAGATTACATAGTTTTCAGAGTATGACTTAATCACTTGGGTCAATTCAGCCTTGCCATTTGGGCGTAGGATATTCTCTATTTGAGTATCTGAGGTGACATAGTAAATTTGTCTATACTTTAAGATTGATACCTTGCTTGCTCCCAAAGTTATATAAAATCCACAGTTATTAGAACAATAAGGTGAAGTTAGAGATGAGTTAGCAACAACTCTCCTGTCTGTTATTTATTTATTCATTCAATATATCCTGTGTGTATGTGCATGTGTGTGAGTGTTAAATCAGGTGCTGTGATGGACATTAGAAAATCCAATAACACACAAATCAGAAAGGATCTCTCCTTTTAAGTTTACAGAATCTTCAGACCCAAAAGGAACTAGATATTTATCTGTTAACGTAGGCTAACGAGGATAAAAAGAGAGTAGAAAACTCTTAGTCAACAGTTGCAGTGTCACTGGGTGTGAAGTGAGATTACTTAATCTCAAAAAGAGGATTTCTTACTTAGCTCTGAATCTATCTCCAGCACCTAGTATCTGATGAATGTCTGTTACTCTCATCTAAACTGAAATTTTCCATTACATCTTTTATCACAAGTCACTTCCAGACACAGTGATTTAAGACTGACTTCCACTTACTCCTTGCCTTAGGAAAACTGTCAACACACAGCATAGAAGTTGGTTAATGGATACAGATATATGGTTAAATAGAAGGAATAAGTTCTAGTATTAGATAGGACAGTAGGAAAACTATCATTAACAATAATTTATTATATATCTCAAATAGCTAGAATAGAATTATAATGTTCCCAACACATTTTCTATAAAAATGCAACTGGAATTTTGATAGGGATTGAATCTGTAGATTACATGGATAGTAAAGACATTTTAACAATATTAATTCTTCTAATACATAGACATAAAATATGTTTTCATTTGTGTCTTTTAAAATTTGTTTCATCTGTGTCTTATAGTTTTCAGTGTACAGATTTTTCACCTCCCTGGTTGTATTTGTTCTTCTGTATTTTATTCTTTTTAATGCTTTTGTAAAAGGACTGTTTTTGTAATTTCTCTCTCAAATAGTTCGTTGTTAATGTACAGAAATGCAATTGGGTTTTGTATGTTAATTTCGTATCCTGCAACGTTACCGAATGTATTAATTTTAACAGTTTTTTGATGAAGTTTTTACAGATTCCTATATTTAAAAAAAAACATGCCTTATGCAAAAAGAGACAATTCAACTTCTTCCTTTACAATTTGGATATTTTTTATTTCTATTTCTTGCCTAGTGGGCATGGCTAAGACTCCCAGTACTGTGTTGAATAGAAGCAGTGAGAGTGAACTCCCTTGTCTTCTTGCTGATCTTAATGGAAAAGCTTTTGGCTTTACAACATTGAGTATGATGTTAGCTGTGGGATTTCATGCGCTTTCATGATGTTACTTCGGGTCCTTTCATTTCAACTTGAAGAACTCCCTTTGGCATTTCTCTGAAGGCAGGTCTAGTGGAAATAAACTCTCTTAGCTTTCTTTTTTCTGGGAATGACTTTGTGTCTCTTTCATTTCTAAAGTACAGCTTTTACAGGTTCGTTATTCTTATATGGCAGTTTTGTTTTTCTTTCAGTACTCTGAATACATCATTCTACTCCCTCCTGCCCAGCAAAGTTTCTGCTGAGAAATCTGCTTGTAGCCTTTGTGAGTACCCTTCCATGTGATGAGTAGCTAGCTTTTTTCTTGCTGCTTTCAAAATTCTCACTTTGTCTTTGATTTTGACAATTTGATTTTAATGTGTCTAGGAAAAGTATTTTTTGTGTTGATATTGCCTGGAGCCTTTGAGCTTCACTAATCTAGACATACATATTCCTCCCAACACTTGGGAATTTTAAGCCACTATTGAATGTAATGAATATAGAATATATTGACATACTGAACAACATGAAAATCAAAAACATTTGCATGGTAAAAATTCACCATAAGTAAGGCAAACGATAAATGTCAAGGAAGGAAAAAATTATTTGCAACTCAGATCATAAACAAAGTACAAACCTCTCTACTTTGTAAAGATTTGATAGAAATCAACAAGACCAAATGCCCAGTGAAAAATCAGCAAAGGAAATATGGTTTACTGAGAAAGAAAAACAAATGGTTATTAAACTTATGAAAAAGATGTCTAGGTTCATCTATAAGAATAGATTGAAAATGAAAACAAGTATATAATTTCTTACCAATTAGATGTACAAAAATCCAAAAGTTTGAATGTTTTTGAAAAGATGTGTGAAAAATACACTTTCAGACTTTGTTGTAGGATTGCAAAATGGTATAACTACTTTGAAGGGAAATCTGGAAATTTCTACAAGTCCACAGAAACAATTTACCCTTTCAAGCAGCAATTTCTGTTCTAGAACTCTGTCCCACAGATACTTTGTACACATAGGAAATCATGCTAGTTATTCATTGTAACATTGTTTTTCACAGCAAGAAAGAAAGAAAGAAAGAAAGAAAGAAAGAAAGAAAGAAAGAAAGAAAGAAAGAAAGAAAGAAAGAAA